>NW_028247951.1:0-126621 GCF_964263255.1 Lissotriton vulgaris | reverse complement strand
CCATGTAGGATTGGTGTGCCGTGCGAGGTCAGGAATCCTCTTTCCCTCCATAGGAGCCCAAAATGGTGAACTACCCCGAAGGCATATTGGCTGTCTGTGTATATGTTTACTGTCGTCCCTACCGCTAAAATACATGCTTGTGTGAGGGCAATCAGTTCTGCCGCCTGTGCGGATCGTTGGGCAATGCGGGCTGTTTCTATGATGGTTCGGGCAGTGGTGACGGCGTATGCAGCTGAGGTGTTGACATCCGGGAGTTTGATGCACGGGCCATCTACCCATAGTTCCCCATCAGGTTCTGAAAAAGCAGTGTCCCGGAGATCTACCCTACTCTTCGTCTGTTCGTCAGTGAGGGTTACACAGTCATGCAGGGGAGCCACGCTCGGGTCGCTTTCGGGCAGGGGTAATAACGTAGCTGGGTTTAGAGTGGTGTATCATTTCAGAGTAATGTGTGGTGCTAGCAGGGTCAACTCGTATCCTGTCAGTCGTGCACTAGTCAGGTGTTGAGTTTTGGTCTGATTCAGATGCGTGTCAACTGCATGGGGTACTAACACTGTAAGGGGGTTGCAGAGTACTATTCCATCACTCTGGCGTATCGAAACTGCTGCAGGTGCCACAGCACGTAGGCACGCCGGTAGCGCTCTGGCTACTGGGTCAAGGGTGGCTGAGAAATAAGCGCAAGGGCGCTGCTTGGGACAAATCGATTGTGTCAGGACAGATAATGCACATCCCTCTCTTTCATGTGTGTAGAGGGAGAATGGTTTGGAGTTATCTGGGGTTCCTAGAACGGGTGCCGAACAAAGGGCGTTTCACAATTCTTTAAACGCTGCCTGCCATTCGGGGGTCCAAGGGAGTGGTAATGGAATGTCTTTGGCTAGAAGAGAAAGTAGGGGTTTGACAATGAGACTAAAGTTCGGCAACCACTGTCGGCAGAATGAGGTGAGGGCCCACCAAAGAGCGGACTTGCTTCTGATTTTTAGGGACGGGATTGTCTAGAATAGTCTAGATTCTGTCGGGCATGAGTTTCCTCCCTTCTTTTGATAAGAGGTGTACTAAATATGTTACTTGCGGTTTGCAAAACTGTAATTTCTTTCGGGAAACTTTGTGGCCATTCTCTGCAGGGAAGTGTTGGTGCTAGATGGTGGCTGTGACTGCTAGTGGAGTGGTGTCCGCTGCTAAAAGGATATCGTCTACATACTGTATCAACACCACCCCGTCTGGTAACTGCACTGCATCTAAGTGTCTTTTGAGAGCCTGGCTATAGATGCTCAGGCTCTCGGTGTACCCCTGGGGTGCTCGACAAAATCTATATGAGTGGGATCTTATGGTAAACCCAAAACGATAGTGGCTGTCTTGGTGAATGGGTATGGAGAAGAAGGCATTCTTGAGGTAAATTACGGTGAACGTGGTGGCAGTGGACGGGATTAGGGTCAGGATGGTGTGGTTCTGTCGTTCTGTGGTTCTGTGACTCTGAGGGTCTGTGGTTCCGTAGGTTCTGAACCTGTTTAATAAAGGTCATCGGATATAGACGATTTTGATATCAGCGGACCGCAAATGACGAGTGCGGTATGTACGAGTGTTTTCGTCGTAATCGATCAATGAGAACACTACGTATTCAGGGATTTTGTTTGAACCCTCGGGCTCCATTTCGTGTGCGGCAGCCATTTTGTGTGGTTGCCCTCACATAGGCCGATGACTATGGCCGAACGAGTCTTTGGGACACGTACACCTTAGCTGACTTTTGTGTGACCTGGCTGAACTGACTCTCTTGCCCGAGGCTAACCTCTCTGAGCCAGTTCCTTGTTACGCAGCTGGTCAGATAGAGATCAAAGAGCAGGATATTGCTGAGTTTATGGTACATGCACACACCCTTCTATCTTGCTTCTCTTCTGCTTCTGTTCCTTCCTTTATGGCTTAATTATTGATTTGGGTTGAGGTCTTTATGATGGGTTTGTCCGGCCTGATCGAACAGGAATATTGGAATTTGCTTGGTCATTTCTCGTGGGCTGGACAAAGGAAAGTGGGATTGTCGTCATGCGATATGTTTGAAATGTCACTGTTTCATTGGTCAGTTTGTATATAATTGTTGCTAGCCAGGAATGTGATTTTTGGCATAAAAGACGATGCTCCGCTCCATGAATTTGTGCAGTCTTTAGCGAACCACCCGTGTTGTGCTTCGTAGACCTCTGTTCCTGGTTGCAGCCAATAAATGTGGTCTTTGACGTCATCAAGAAGTGTCCTGTGTCTCTGTTTACCAAGGCTGGGGAATCCGAAGACATCGGGCGTTATCCCTGGCGCTGATGGGTTCTAAAACCCGGTTCTTCAGTTGGCACCCAACGTTGGGCGACTTCAGCGGTACCGGTCCAAGCCTGAAGATTTTGAGGAGCTTCGTGTGGAAATTCTGGAGGAAGGCCTGCCAACTTCATAGACCCCTGTATGTCGTTGTGGTCCGAAAGTCTTTGCTGCGAGGTTCCCGCTTTCCGACGGCTACGAAGGACTGCTGCCCTGACTGTCGCCCTGTCTTGGAGCCACTAGATGATTTGTAGAGCGAGACAATAGACGGGTCTTCTGGTGACGCCATCGACATTTCAGTTAAGTATGAGTTGAGCGTCTCCCAGTCCTTAGTTTTGTTTGGTATCCTTCGAGGATCGCTTTGATTTGGTACCTGCAGGCCCCAAAGCCGAGGGACTCGTGTATTCACGAGACTACCGTTTTGAGATTTCCCTTGAAGTTTGAAGCTAGACTAGTGAGCGAAGATGCCTGGTCTTAGCAGACTTGGAAAGATATTTGGTTGTGGTTGTACTAGGGATTCCCGATTGGAGGATTCGTGTCCGGTTCCTCCGATTGGAACTCCGACCTATGAGCTCTACGTAAAACATGGAGTGGGCCCCATCGCGTATAATGAAATATGGGTTAAATATACCAGGAAAGACGGTGTCCTACAGTGGCCCCGTTATGGTAGCTTTGAAACAGAGATTTTAGACAATCTCGAAGTTAAACTGTTCAAGAAGAAAGCCCGGCCGGCGATGTTTGACTCTTTCCGCTTATGGCGAAAGGAAGCCAAACAGAAAGAAATTAAGTTAGCGAAGAAAAATAAACGAGAAAGAGGTATGCCAATGGTGCAAGCTGCTATACAGTTTAAGGATAATGAAGAAGAACAAGAGAGCGAACAGATGCTTAGGCAGCGTAAACTAGCGGTAGATAAGTGCTACCCAGCTTTGCCACCTCAACAACAAGACGAGAAGCAAGATCTTGTGAAAGATCCTTTAATGTCGCATCTATTTAGTTCGCCACCCCCTTATGTACAGAATGCTACGGCACCGCCACAATTTGTAGTTGCGCAACCTCCGGTTGCTTTGCCACCTGTAATTCCTCAACAGCCAGCTCCTCTTCCGTTGGCTCCTATTCCTTTGGTGCAGCCTTCTCAAGGGCCGCCGACTTAGCTACCTCCTTCATCTGCTACTCCTACGCCTGTTTTGTTTACTCCTTCTGTTACTGTTCCGACTTTGGTTTCCTCTCATTCTGCTCCGTCTCCTGTTCTTTTGTCAACTTCTCCTTCTGCTCGACAGAGAATGACTGATGCTGTTGCTAGTCTCTTTCCTCCTCTGTTGGGTTCACTGGGTATGTCTCCTGTTGTCGAGCGTAAGCAATTGCGTAGCCAATTGCCTGGTCCTGATGAAAGGACAGTGTTAGATCACTTAGCGCGTAAATGGGTTTCATATCCTTCGCACTATGATCTTGAGGGTGTTATGGATGTTTTCCTTCAATGGTATGCATCGAAACAAAGATATGTTTTTGATATGATGTGTTCTTTCCTTCGCGAACAATGGGAAGATAGTGAAGTAGGACAAACTCCGCCTGAGTTGTACCGTATACGTTCTGAGTTTGCGAAAGGGACTGTTGTGGGTCTCGAGGTTGAGAAAGCAGTTGCGACATTGTTGTCCTTTAGGAGTGAATCTCCTTCTCAGCGACTGTTTGATCCTGATTCGTCAGTTAGGAGGAAGGCGCGTCAATATCCGATGCATGAGGTTCCTCCAGGTTGGGGACCTGGTGATGCAAATGCTGCTCCAATTATTCCGCCACACTTTCAGCGAGCACACTGTACACAGAGACAGAACATGAAAAGGATAGCTAAGACCATTCCAATGACCATCAGAATCTTCCAACCCCAAATGGATATCAATCCCCATAACCATCCCATCAACGACCAATCTCCTTTGTCCAAATGGACAGAATCGGAAATCTTATGTAGCTTGGAAATGGCCTGGAAGTCTGAGGGTGAAAAGAATGAGAAGAAATAGTAGGTGGAGGTGTAGGTTGCACAGTGGGAACAAACGTTACTTTAAAAGAGAATGTCACATAACCAATTATGAATGTCATCAAACTCAATAGCAAAAATACACACGGTATTAGAAAACACTTCTTTGATATGAGTTTGCATATCTTCTTTCTAAAAAACATTGTCCTTGCAGGTCTCTCCAGCTCGAAGAAATCCATCCTAAACTAAATATGCTGCTCGCGATGGTAGGGTGTTCTATGCTATGGAATGCCTCTGTCAACGCAGGGCAACTCCCTTAGGCCAACCAGAACCCTCGACCTAGTGTCTCAGGCTTGCACTCCAAAGACTTAGGCACCGCGACCCTACAGCTGAACCCGGATGGCGGTTCGAAAAACAAAAATGAGTAGATCCTCGGTGGAGAGTTAACCTGCAAACAGAAAAATCATAAAAACTTTATTTGTGTTTTATTTGTCCATGGCTCTCGGTCGCAAATTATAGCGGCTTCTTCCAGGCAATTCTTGATCTTTAAACAGAAGTTCAGGCTCAATAGTGTTCAATAGATTCAAAGGAGGCACAGCTTCCTGTAAAAGATCGTCACTTTGTTTCTCAGAGTTCGTACTAATCAGACGAGTATCGCTGAATGACAAAAATCGTGGAACAGTGTCAGTTTCAGAGTCTGGAAGTCCCTCCTGGACCCACTTATCGTAAGGTAAGGGCAAAGGTGCTCGCTTACAGTGTACACCGTGGATCCAGTTTCTCTTGCCTTGTACCCGAACTGCAGATCGTGTAGACAGGAGTACTTGAAAGGGTCCTGTCCAACTGGGCTGATCGTTCTTATTCCACTGGAAATTTTTGATGAAGACCCACGAACCAGGTTCAATAGCGTGGCCTGGATCTTCTGGAGCTTGTGGTAGGCTCTCATGCACCTGTTGGTGTAAGACACGCAATTTAGTCATCAGTTCGCGCAAATAATCAAGCAACACAGGGTACTCGATCTCACTAAACCTAGTTGGTATCGGCACACCCCAAATATTCGCTGGGCGACCAAAGACCACTTCATACGGACTCAGACCCATTCGTGAATGCACAGTCATTCTTGTGGATAGGAGCGCTAAAAGCAAAGCATCTGGCCACTGTAGACCAGAGCTCGCTTGAATTTTAGCTAACTTTAGCTTCAAGGTGCCATTATAGCACTCAACTAAACCAGCTGATTGGGGGTGATTTGCAGCATGAAATTTCTGCCGAATTCCTAGTCCCTCACACACTCTCTTCATGATTTGACCCACAAATTCACTCCCATTGTCACTCCAGATAATTCTCGGCATTCCAAATCTAGGGAAAAACTCTTTTATCAGAACTTTCGCTGTGGACAAGGCAGTATTGTCGTTAAGGGGATAGGCTTCTACCCATCTAGAAAAGGAGCAAACAACCACTAAAACATATTTCAAAATTGTTGCATCTCTCCATATGGATAAAATCTAGCTGCAAAGCCTCAAACGGATATGTAGGAGGACCAAAATGACCAGCTGTTGTTGGAGTTCCCTTACCAGGATTATACATCAAGCACACCATACAGTTTTTAACCAAGTTCTCTGCACATTTTGGAATTCCCACATTCTGCCAAACCGGAGCCAACAACTTACAAATCCCTTTCACTGTGATATGTGCCATTCCATGAGCCATTGTAACAACTGGAAGCACATACGCGTTAGGCAACAACCATCTTTGATGCTCAGACAAATCAGTCCAACAACCATTGGAGTCCAATCTACCCTTGCTTTCTCTCCATTCATTCAGCTCTTTCTCTGTAGCTTCAGCTTGAATGGATTTCACACTCTCAATCGTATCTTCACACATACTCTTCTCTGGAACTCATCTCGCTGGACCTGCAACATACATTCGACTCATCACGTTTCTCGCAGTTTCTTTCGCAACTTCATCCGCAAACGCATTTCCGCAACCAACATCATCCGTGACTTTCTTATGGGCACTACATTTCACAATCGCTACTTGTAATGGCAAAGTAAGAGATTCAAGAAGTTCATTCACCAACTGTCCATGCTGGATCTTCGTCCCATGCGAAGTCAGGAACCCACGTTCACGTCACAAACGTCCAAAGCTATGAGCCACGCCAAAGGCATATTGGCTATCAGTATACACATTCACTCATTTTCCTTTCGCCAACACACATGCTCTCGTTAATGCAATCAGTTCTGCTGCTTGTGCTGAATTATGTGGAATACATGCAGCTTCAACAATCGTATGCAAAGTTGTAACAGCATATGCCGCAGTCGTATCACCATTCGGCAACTTAAAGCATGAACCATCAACCCACAAAGTACCATCACACTCAGGAAGAGGAGTGTCCCTAAGGTCTACTCTCCCTTTCGTTTCTTCTTCAGTTCTTAGAAAACAGTCATGCTGTTCTTCACTATCATCTGTCTCAACTGAAATTGGCAACAAGGTGGCTGGATTCAACGTGTTGCATCGTTTAATGTGCACATGACTCGCTAGCAACGTCAACTCGTAACCCGACAACCGAGCACTAGTTAAATGCTGTGTCTTCGTACTGTTCAACAAGGTATCCACTGCGTGTAGAACCATGACCATTAACATGTTATCCATAACTAAACCAGCAGACTGTCGGATTGAAACAGCCGCTGCAGCTCTCAAGCAACTCGCCAACGCTCTAGCTACCGGATCTAAAGTCGATGAAAAATACGCACATAGGCATTGTTTATTGCCAAACTGCTGAGTCAAAACTGACAATGCACATCCCTCTCTCTCGTGGACATACAATGTGAAAGGCTTACTGTAGTCGGGAGTACCCAACACAGGAGCCGAACACAACGCATTGCGTAATTCTGAAAAGCTCTTTTGACATTCATCAGTCCAAGGAATAGGATTTGGAGTATCCTTAACAGTAAGACCTATCAAAGGCTTCGCTAGCAAAGAAAAATTAGGAATCCACTGTCTACAGTACGACGTAATACCCAAAAACGCACGTACTTCTCTCTGTGTCATAGGCACACTCATTTTCGCAATAGCTTGAATTCTCTCTGGGGTCAGTTTTCTTCCCTCCTTCGATAAGAGGTGACCTAAGTAGGTTACTTCTTGTCGACAATATTGCAATTTGGAGAGAGAAACTTTATGATGACAATCAGACAAATGGCGCAGTAACGACAAAATGGCTTCCCTACAAATCTCTTCAGTATCAGCGGCCACTAACAAATCATCAACATATTGAATAAGGGCTGCACCATCAGGTAAAACCAACAAATCAAGTTGTGTTTTCGAAGCTTGACTATAGATCGATGGACTCTCGCAATAGCCTTGAGGAGCGCCCTTAAAGCGGAAACTTCGTCCTCCTAAAGAGAATCCAAAGATGTCCC
The DNA here is from genome assembly GCF_964263255.1 of Lissotriton vulgaris. Classification (NCBI taxonomy): domain Eukaryota; kingdom Metazoa; phylum Chordata; class Amphibia; order Caudata; family Salamandridae; genus Lissotriton; species Lissotriton vulgaris. The sequence goes on along the minus strand of NW_028247951.1, from coordinate 118,953 downwards.
TACTTTCCATGGCAATCGGGATGCTGAAGAAAGCATTCTTCAAGTCGATCACCGAAAACCATGTGGCAGTAGCCGGAATCAGAGTCAACAAGGCAGTGATATCAGGCACGACAGGAAATTGTGGAACAACAATGTTGTTCACTTCGCGAAGATCGATAACAAACCTATATACAGGAGGCTGTGAAGTATCAGTTCTCTTCAGGACAGGCACAACGGGACAATTACACACATTACCTCTCATTTCCTCAATGACACCCTTTTCGATCAGATCATAGACAATCGCTAAAAGTGCACACTCACCATCACTCGAGATTCAATACTGTGGAATGCGCGGTAACTTAGCATTCACCTTCAGTGTCACCACATATGGAGGAATGTCCAGTAGGCCCACGTCATTCGGACCAGTAGCCCACGATGAATCTGGTAAAGAAGACAATTCAGATGGAAGACTATCTTTCGACATATACATCGGAGAGATCACTCTCTCACCCAAAGTAAGATGAACTCCTAACGGAGAGCAATACAGTGTCGCATATAATCTCTTCAAAAAATCCAAACCCAACAGATTTTCATTACAATCTGTCAAAAGAAGGGGTGCTTCGATCTTACAAGGTCCAACAGAAAGAGACAATGGAGCAGAAATCGGATTCGTAATGGGGTGTAAAAAAAGGGTTCCAAAGACAACCAGTAACCAAAGACCCTTTTATGTTGCCCGGCGGTATCGCCTCTATGACCCACCAATATTAATCAATGAAGAAGCAGGCGCTGGAGACTGGAAGGCAGGAAACGAGGATTTTATTCTCTCCGGAGGAGAACACATCAATTCAGACAGCAAGTATCGTCACGAGGTGCTCTAACCACATCTCTGAGGCCTGGCCTCTTATACTAGGGTTTGTGGCCTTTATTGCACATAACACATTCTCGCAACACTTTAGTATTTGAAAGAACATCCTCGGAATCTCCCCTTCAGGCCCGTTCCCACATACATTTACAGTTGGATTCCCCACCCTGGTCACAACAGGTGATGGTTGTCGCACAGCAGGGCATTCCGCCGATTCACGGAATGCATGGGGTTGATCGGATCTTATAGGGTGGGGGCTTTGATCGGCTCGAGGGTCTTTTGATGGGGAAGGGAAGCTTCCTACTGTACGGGGTAATAAACAGTATCCGCAGGGCCAGGTGGCGGCCTGGGAACAAGGAAGACAAACGGGGACACAGGAAAAGGGGGTTTGCATCAAAAGGATCTGAGGCCATGAAAGGAATGAGGGGAGGTGTCGCGCTGGGAACAGGATGGGATTCCGTGATGAAGCTGCGCTGAAGAGGGGTTTATGACCCAAGGCATGAGAGAGCGGGGGTTGTCAGTGTGCGGGGGGATGCTTGCAAGGTTAAGGGAGAGAGAGACGCGCTGGCTATCAGCGAGGGGCAGGGAGGCCATGGTGCTCAAAATGGCTGCCGCTTACGCGCACGAATGGGCTTGGAAAGGGGCAAGATGGCGCCGATAATGTTCACCAAGTTTGTGTTAATTTTCCACAGTCCTCCCTTTAACATTTCCAAGACATCTTGCTGGCCTATTTCCTATCTATACCTATATGCAGCGATCATAAGTAAGGGAGAGGGGACTTAGGCAAAAGAACTGTACATAAACATCACATTATAAACATCATATTGAAAAATCTCATCATCTAGTAGGCGGGTTCATCGTTAAGTTGGTTGCAGAAAAAAGTCATCGTAATGCAATATCAGACTAGAATTACGTAGCGAGGGCGTTGGGTACAGATCATAGATGCTTATAGTCATTTGGAATAAGAACTGGTAAGTTATCATACAAGTAAGTCCTTTTTTTTGTACTCGGCGGGAGCATAGTCAGTCCAATGGTGGTTGGGAGAGAAATGAGATATAATAAAAAGTAAAAATCAGAGTTCTCAGTGTCTATGCCGTCTTCTGTTGGCACTGTTAAGCGCCTGGATTACAATTCGGTCTGTCAACAGGAATGTTCATGTGGATTGAGTCGTTGGAGGTCTGCGGGCAGGGGTACATTTTGTCTTGTTTCGCCAGACCTCATAGGAGCACTGCGTTACGGTTTTGGAGCAGGTGCATCTTCTTCCGTAATGCAGAGCATAGATTTGCAATGGAAAATGCAATTGTTCCAGAATTGTGAGATCTGTTTGTTTCTTGAGTCTGTGTGGTGAGCATTTCCAGTCGCTTCCATCATCTTCAAGGCGTTCAGCAGCGGGTAGAACCACATACTTCGTTCATCTTCTCTTTAGAGGCGACCCTTGGTGGAGTTCTAGGTCACCGTTCTAAGATTAACATAGTTCGTGGTCTACTTAGTCGGAGCTCCCTCCCTTCTGACGCAGGGAGTACTCTTCTCTGGGTAGCTCAGTAGGATTTGGAGGAACTTGGGAGTTCGTGTGGAAAGGTGCGGGTGTGAACAGTCCTTATGGTAGGTCGGAGGAGGAGGGGATGGAGCAAGGCCAAGTCGGGAACAGATCAGGGGGACGGAGAGTTTGCGACAGGCGGGTCCGTAACCATGTTCAGAGAGCGGGGACTTTTTGGCACACGTTGATCATAGAGCAGGGGCTTCAGGTCAGCCCTTTCCTTAGCTTTGTCTGAAACAGTGCCCCGTCCTGCGACTCCTTACTGCTGTGGTCTCGCCTCGGCCTCCGTCGCTGATGTTCCACAATCCGCAGTCAGGCCGCGTGCTCCCACATCCGGTCTCTTTCTCCTCCGACAGTGATACCCTTAAATGAGTTTTGAAAAGACAGTCTTTAGAGATATTGCAGAAGAAGGCAATTACATAAATCTATTTCTCTCCCAACACCAAGCAACTGGGGTACGCACTCGCTACATTTGAGATTTTTGCGGCTAACGTATAAACAATTGATGATAGGTTTGCTGGATTCCTTGCAACTTCCTTTTGTTGGCTAATTCTTTGGCGCTTTGATGATTATTACGTTCATTTTGTAATAGGTACGAGGTCTGGTACTCATTTATTGCATACGTCTATTATAGTAGATGTCAGTTCTTCTGGTAGAGACCTATTTCCCTAGTACGAGTCTTGCAAGGCTAGGCTGGTCTTCAGGGCCTTGTATTTTACAAAAAGTGCAACGTGCTATTCACCACAGTCTGATAGGCATCCTTCTGAGGGGTGAACATAGGCTAAACAAGTCTTCATTACATAAAAACATCTTATTTTCAACCAGGCTTACTGCAACAAGTTCTTTCGATTTTCGATCTAATTTTCAACTCTGCACACATCTTTCTAACTTTCTATATAAATCCTCGCAACCTGGTTACTACAAAAACTCGGGAGGGGTGGTTTGCAATAATTATTAAACTTATCCTCGGGGAAGGAGAGATCTTAAGGAAAACAATTAGGGACACAGTGAATTAGAGCAGGGGGCGTTTTTCAGGCTCTCGTTCAGGGCAGCTGACACCAAACTGGGGGCATTTTTTTGGGAAGACGGGGGTGTCTCGATCATTGCTTACTGTTTGGGGTATGGGGACAATTTGGAATGGGGATGGTCGCATCACCACAGACATATTTTATCATAGAAGCCACTGACAAATAGTTCCCTGGCTGTGGGTCAAATTTAGGGAACCTCAGTCGTCTTACCTGTCCCTTTCCTATTGGCCAATTTAAATTTCATCCATATTTAGCAGAAAAGGAGAGGTAGTAACGTGGTACCGATACAATTTTATTTAGGACAAATTTGTGCAAATACTTGTGGTATTTGGGGCCAATCAGGAGGTGCACCAGGTTCGTCAATTAGGTGCCAGTCGCTAGGAAGAGGGAAAAGTGTGGAGGGGTGAAAGAGTGAGAGAGAGAGAGAGAGAGAGAGAGAGAGAGAGAGAGAGAGAGAGAGAGAGAGAGAGAGAGAGAGAGAGAGAGACAATAGGCCAAACAGTACACGTGGGACATGGAGAATGACCGTGTATTGTTTGGGCTATTTAGTGCGTTACCCAACGTTAGACGTTTCGGGTCTGTGTTAGGATGTAGAAAGCATGCAGTTTTGGGACAGAAGAGCATTAGATCTGGTACAAAAAGGTCGTGCATTGGGTAGGGCGTCCTTTTTTGTGTCGTCTTGCAGCGGTAGTCTGTTTTCATGCATCGGGCGTGACGTGGTTCCAGATCCCTTACGATACTCTAATCGGGATTCTAATGTAACCTGCAGAGGGAAAAAGGAGGGAAAAGGGGGAGGTGGGGGAACAACATTCGAACACATCAAATGTACGGGCACGAAAGTCCTTTACTTACCGCATACTCGTACTTATCTCTTCGGGATATAATCCCTTAGGGGTTTGGTTTCCGTAAGTCAAGGGGGCGGGCAATGTGATAGGTGGTTCATGGGGAGGTTCGAGGATGGCATTAAGGATCGTGTGTAGAGAAACGCTTAAAAAGGAATCAGAGGTGCCTAGCGTGAGGTACCCGGTTTTGTAGATGTATCCGGCCTTCGGGATCCTTAAATCATTCCCAAAGCTGTGACGTTCTAAGGCATATCAGTTCTTCGTTTAGCCCGGTACCTTAGTACCTTCGACCACCATATCTTAATAACATTTTATCAATCACCCCGCTTTACTTTACCCATTCTCAGAAGCCGAGGTCCTTCTTCATATGTTAGTCCCTGAGCTTAGTCGCATATTTTGGAGGCAACGTATCATACCTGGGATCCGATCATCAATCCGGGGCCGGACAACCATTTCTCGGATAACCTTAAAAAAGAGCAGAACGGTTGCGCACAGAAAAACCCTCCCTCCGATACCCGCATTTACAAAAGTATGCGATGCCTATTCATAGTTTTTAAGACCTTTATTTGTATAATCATTCAGTACGTAAAATGTGAGAGCACAATCATAATTTGGCCTGACATGTCGTCGATGGAAGCACATACAGTAGGGGGTTATTTTGTAGCACAAGAACATGTAAAAAGGCCTAATCTATTATTTGCAAGTAACTGAAAACATTTCATTGCGTGACAAGGGAATCAGGGGCATTTCAGTTCATAAATGGAAACACAGTCAAGCTCATCGGAATCACATTTCCTAGATGTAAACTGTGGGTGTGCATCATAAGCGACGTTATGTACCAGTTACAATAAATATCAAAAATAAATCGTTCATTGAAATCAACATTTTTACGGAACCCCTTCTCAAACGTTCGCCAAGTGAACCCTCCTCCCTTTCCCATCGAGCGCACAATGGTTCGTATACATATCTTAGTACATCAAGTTTCATTAGTTAAGGAACACCACGAGGCGTCCGTTAGTTTCCATTGATACCGGCGCCATTTTGGGCGAGGCCGGTTTAGTCCGGAAGTAGCACCAGAGGAAAAAAATATCCTCGACGATTGGCGGTTGGACCAGGGTCCCTTTCGGCAGTTCAAAAGAAACTGTGCTAACAGAGGGGCTGGTGGCGTGGACCGTCAATCAAGAGAGGGAGGGGGTAGAGTCTTTCTTACCGGGTCATGTTGATGTTCAGCCGGAACTTACTCGAGTTCGTTAGCCCATAATGTTCCTGGGTGGTTCAGACGGAAGCTGATGCAGACACGAGAGCACCGCCATCTTGTTGCTGTGCCGTGGTTATTTCATTTGAGATCAATGCAGCTGTTCCTCACCGGAAGCCTGAAGGGGCTGAGGGCTCTTGGGACTTTGGTAGAATCTTCAAAGTCGAGGGGATGTTTGTCGATGGTGGGGGCTTGCGCCCAGGTGGGCAAGTGCCCGCGTTGCAATTTCGGACAAAGTTACTCCAGCGGCCTAGACCCGCCTTTCGAGGGCCCAGACGCCATTTTGAGACCCTGTGGCAGCCACCTTTGTCGTATCCATCGGGAGTGGAAGAAACTTCTTGTGATGGCGAAGGACAGAGCATCATGCTGCTGGAGCAGGACATTTTGGTTCGGGGCGCCAGAGTGTAGCGGTGGAGCCTTCATCTGGGGAGGTGAGGGAGGCTCGTCCGTGCCGCCTTCCTCTCCCGGCGCATCCTACGCCGCCCCTTTGAATCAGGGGCGCACATGATGACCACCCTACACCCCTGATTCCGACTCTTGGGGGACCACTGTACATCCGGTGCTCCGTAATATGTCCGTCGGACATTGTGTGTCCTGTACTATGCAAGTATACCAGTCGGGTCTTGTATGTCCCGTGCTAAGGAAATATACCAGTCGGGCATTATGTGTCCTGTGCAGCGTAGGTATATAGCCGTCGCCCGGCTGGAGGACATCGGCGCCGGACCAGGGCAGGGAAGCCTCCTACCTGTGGAGGTGGAAGAGGCTCGTCCGCGTCGCCTCTTCCTCCCTGCCCACCCTGCATCCGTTCGATGGAGGAATTTGTGATGGCCGGACCAGGAGATACGAGGGAGGGGGTCATTTGCAGCCGCCCCCTCCCTACTCGCAGCCCGGGGGACGCCATCCCTGGAAGGGTAGTATGGGAAGACCATTTCATTGCCTGCTTGGTGGAGCCTCCAGGACCTTCTCGCCGGCGATCTCTTTTTGGCCCATGGTTGCTGGCAGGCCCCGCCCCACACGTGCTATGTGTTTCGGATGGGCGGGACCATCGAACTGTTACATTGGAAGACTTCCGGAGTGAGCGTAATATGTTTTGTATTTAGTCAAGTTTGTTTTTTAGAGAGTTCTACTAGTTATTCTATTTACTGTTGGTTGTGTGTTCTCTTTACCGTAATTAAATCCTAAGTTATATAATAGACGCTTGGCTTCCTTGAGTCCTTTCTCTAACGGGGGTTGTTTACACTGATCTGTAATTGTGTTTGGTTTTCAGAGTGGGGGAGCAACAGAGAGCAATCAGTCCCAAAACTCTAACATGTCGTTAAAATTGGTCTGACGAAATCTGTGCCATCGAGCATAATCAAACGGGGTGGTTCTATCTGTCCTGTCCGCACTAGTCTGATTGGTTTTTATTTCGCGCCTTTTCCCTTTCTGTCGGCCTGTCCTTTCTGTCGACCCTCCATTCTTACCTATGCTCTGCAAAGTCGGGCATTGGGCTTTCCAGTGCCCGAGGCATTTACAGAAAGCACATTGGTTCTGTTTTAAATCTATTCGTCCTGTGCGCAGTGTCGGGGGATTACCTTCGGGTCGTTGTGTTCCGGGGTTGACTTGTCGGCACACCCCTTTACACCGTTCTCTTTTCATATCTACTCCTCGGGACTGTGCCATCGCTGGCCCTTCCCTTTGCCTACTAGACGTTTGGAGGGTTGTCCGTCGTGTCCCTTCACCCTTTCTAAATTCGTCGCCTTCCCTTCGTCGTGTGGCTTCTTTGCGCCACATACCGAGACTATCGAGCATAATAGGTGTTGTTTCATTCCTACGAAGGGCTATTTCTACCGTTCTATTTTGTCAAGATCAAAGGATCCTCTCAGTGGCCACTGACTTTCTCGATCCCTTTTCGTATATTTATGCCACAGCTCACTATAGGCTATAGCGATCAATCCATGCTTCATGAACATGTCCTTATTAGGGGTGCCTTCCAGCGGAGCCGGATGGTTCATCTCTAATAAGCGGTCCGGGCTAAACAGGCTACTAACCAGTGGGGAGAAGACAGGCATGACGGATCACAATGGGATAATAGTCAGCACTACCTATCTTATCACTGCGTGCAAAGACTAGGCAGAATATTTCTATTCTACGTTATTTGCACGTAGTGAATACCTCATGAACCAATCTTGAGCAATCAATGTTAGGTCAAAAATAAAAAATCAATATGGTCAATGGGGAGAATAAGTAGGCTCGCAAAGGTTCGCGTCACCTACCCTTTCACTATCTGTAAAGAGGGGACCTATTTTTCCCTGCTTGCAGACAGAGAATCTCCAGAAAACAATCTATAACAGTTAATCAATGGGGGGAGGGGGCAATTGTTCAGTGGGGGAGAAAGATAGGTCCGACGGGTGCGTACCTATCCTTCGCTGTTTATAAAGGGAGAGCCTGTTGTTTCTCCGTTTGCAGACAGCGAATCTCCAATAAATTAACAAAAAGTAATACTAGTATTTTCTCAACAATTATCAATCACTTTCAATTATCTATCACTTTCGCAATTCGTCGTGTTTACACGACCTTACCCGGACCGCATGGACAGTTTCTTGTCTTCCGAATCCAGCGCCCGATCGTCCTCTTCTCTTCGTACTTCTCGTGGCACTCCTGATGGTTCCCAGTCAGGACCGCAGATCACTCGAGAGAGGTCTGTTCGGAACCAGTGAAGTTCGGATGATCGGCTGTCAGACGAGGGTCTATCGGACAGGGTACCTTCCGATCGTTGCAGTCGTTCACTCTGTCGTCAGGACCTCTCCCACTGGATCCACGAGTCGCTGATGGGCCCCACGTTTGGGACGCCAATTGTAAAAAAAGGGTTCCAAAGACAACCAGTAACCAAGGACCCTTTTATGTTGCCCGGCGGTATCGCCTCTATGACCCACCAATATTAATCAATGAAGAAGCAGGCGCTGGAGACTGGAAGGCAGGAAACGAGGATTTTATTCTCTCCGGAGGAGAACACATCAATTCAGACAGCAAGTATCGTCACGAGGTGCTCTAACCACATCTCTGAGGCCTGGCCTCTTATACTAGGGTTTATGACCTTTATTGCACATAACACATTCTCGCAACACTTTAGTATTTGAAAGAACATCCTCGGAATCTCCCCTTCAGGCCCGTTCCCACATACATTTACAGTTGGATTCCCCACCCTGGTCACAACAGGTGATGGTTGTCGCACAGCAGGGCATTCCGCCGATTCACGGAATGCATGGGGTTGATCGGATCTCATAGGGTGGGGGCTTTGATCGGCTCGAGGGTCTTTTGATGGGGAGGGGAAGCTTCCTACTGTACGGGGTAATAAACAGTATCCGCAGGGCCAGGTGGCGGCCTGGGAACAAGGAAGACAAACGGGGACACAGGAAAAGGGGGTTTGCATCAAAAGGATCTGAGGCCATGAAAGGAATGAGGGGAGGTGTCGCGCTGGGAACAGGATGGGATTCCGTGATGAAGCTGCGCTGAAGAGGGGTTTATGACCCAAGGCATGAGAGAGCGGGGGTTGTCAGTGTGCGGGGGGATGCTTGCGAGGTTAAGGGAGAGAGAGACGCGCTGGCTATCAGCGAGGGGCAGGGAGGCCATGGTGCTCAAAATGGCTGCCGCTTACGCGCACGAATGGGCTTGGAAAGGAGCAAGATGGCGCCGATAATGTTCACCAAGTTTTTGTTAATTTTCCACAGGGGGCGCCAGAAAAACCTACAGAAACATTATCAAAGCCAGACAAAGGTGCACCAGGGAGTTTAGAGTGCATAATAGAACTCTTTGTAGCACCAGTATCTAGCAGGAAAAGGTTCTGACACACCTGATGCAATCACTACAAAAAAGGGATAAGTACGGGACGATACAACTCAAGGAAACGCAGCCGCGAATCCTGAACGTCACCAAAGAACAAAAACAGGTCCCAAATAAAAGGGTTCAGTAGTGCCCAAGGGAATAGGAAAACAGGGGGGGCAGGGAAAAAGAGGGGGGTCAAAACCCAGCTCTAGAAAAGACCGCTGGAATGGAGCTCGAAGGAAGGGAAACAAGGTAGAACCACAGGAACAGAAATCACACGGCAAGGGACCAATAAAGAAACCAAGCACCTGTTTCCTGTTGGCAGCCTCCCTTTAAAGCGAGCCCTAGGGAGCCTCCATAAATTCACATATGCACTTGGCACTTCTAAGGATAAATCACTAACTGGGAACTAGACAAAAGGACCCAGGCCCCCTTGAACCCCAACAGTTTGCTCTTTTTCTAGATGGGTGGAAGTCTACCCTTTGAAGGACAACACTGCCTTGTCCACAGCGAAAGCCCTTATTAAGGAGTTTTTCCCTAGGTATGGTTTGCTGAGAATGATCTGTAGTGACAATGAGAGTGAATTTGTGGGTCAAGTGATGAAGAGAGTATGTGATGGGTTAGGTATTCGGCAGAAGTTCCACGCTGCAAATCACCCCAATCAGCTGGTCTAGCGAGTGCTATAATGGCACTCTAAAATTGAAGTTAGCCAAAATTCAAGCAAGCTCTGGTTTTCAATGGCCAGATGCCTTGCCTCTAGCCCTTTTGTCCACTAGAATAACTGTGCATTCACGAATGGGTTTTAGTCCGTATGAGATCGTGTTTGGTCGCCCGGCAAACATTTGGGGAGTGCCGAGGCCGACAAAATTTAGTGAAATAGAATATCCTGTGTTGCTTGACTACCTGTATGAATTGGCGGCTAAATTGCGTGTTTTGCATCAACAGTTTCATGATTCATTGCCACAAGCTTCTGAAGAACCAGGGCACGCCATTGAACCTGGTGCGTGGGTGCTCATGAAGAATTTTCAGCAAACCAAGAACGAGCTGCCCCGCTGGACAGGACCTTACCTGGTGTTGTTATCTACCCGTTCTGCAGTTCGAGTGCACGGTAAAAAGAACTGGATCCACGGTGTACATTGCAAAAGGGCCCCTTTGCCTCTGCCGTACGACTGGTGGGTCCATAAAGGACTTCCTGATTCTGAGACTGAGACCGTGCCTCGTTTTCTGCCATTCAGCGATGCCAGTTTGATTGGAACGAACACTGAACAAGAAAGTGATGATCTTCTCCAAGAAGCTGTGCCTCCATTGAACCGTTTGAACACTGTTGAACCTGAGCTACTTTTCCGTGAACAGACATTGCCTGGCAAAGAGCGTTATAATTTGCGACCGAGAGTCACGGGACAAAAAAAAAGATACATCGCGAGCAGCAATTAGAGAGGATGGAGTTTTTCGAGATGAGAGACCTGTTGAAAGAATAAGCTTTAGGAGCAAAATCTGTAAATTGATGACCCGGAAAATATTTTTAATATTGTGTTTATTTATGTTGCTTAGCTTAATGATGTTTTCTTTTGGATATGTGACATTCTCTTTTCGAGTGACGTTCATGCCCACTACGCAACCTATACCTCCTCCTACTATTTCTTCTCATTCTTTTCACCCTTTGCCCGAACATGAAATTGTTAGAAGATTAGAATTTGCTAATAATTCCTTTGTTCAACTCCTGCACCAACACCAGCTAGTAATGAACACGACAAATTGTTGGGTTTGTGGCCTAATGCCCCTTACTACCGATAAAGGTATTCCTTACCTGGTTTTGCCTTTCAGCTACAATGGTTCTATTTGGGCGTATAGAACGATGTTCATTTATGCTCATGGAGTCTATCCCCAACGTGCCGTGAAAGATAGTCCGAAGACTAGTGCTCTGGTCAAGGGTATAGTCGACATGATTAGGGGAATTAGTTCCTATGAGACTATCCCGAGAGATGAGAAACAAGCATACATTGGTTGGAATGTTACTGGATATGGAGTTAGTCTGAGTGTTAACCAGCGAGCGAAAAGTTCTCCACCGATTTGGATAGTGCCCCATCAGGGTCATTATTGTCTGCAAGGTAATGGCAAGAATCCGAGAGCTCAGTTAGGGAAGAGTGTTTGCACTGAGACTTATGTATTTGCGTCTCAGACTTCCCCAGCGTTCCTAGCAGCTAAGGGTACCTACTTCATCTGTTATGACAAAGCGTACACATGGTTGCCCCCTGACTTCTCGGGCACATGTTTTGTTTCTTTCGTGTTGCCTCCCACATTTAAAGCTGCGGCAGATTACCATAAGACGAGAGTTGCTAGAGGTGTCTTCAGTAAGGAAGATACTGCAGGGCAAGAATTGGGAGATTTCTTTAAATGTTTTCTGCCGTTCTGGGGACCTATGGCTAACAGCAGGAATATTCAACAGTTGACGAGAGTGGTTGAGTCCACCATAGTCGAAACTGCCGGTGCCCTTAGTAACTTGACTGCTGAGCTTCAGTCGGATCGCCTTTTGACACTTCAGAACAGAGTTGCGCTAGATGTCATACTTGCAGATAGAGGTGGAGTGTGTAAACTGATTCAATCGAGCTGCTGCATTTTCATTCCAGACAACGCTCCGACGGTCTTCCAGGCCATTTCCAGACTACATAAGATCTCCGAGTCTGTACATATAGACGAGGGAGATTGGTCGTTAATGGGATGGTTTTGGGGATTGATATCCACTTGGGGATGGAAGATTCTGATGGTCATTGGAATGATCTTAGCTATCCTTTTCCTGTTCTGTCGCTGTGTACAGTGTGCTCCTGCTATATGTGGCCTCTGTGCTACTTCGTGTGCGAGGAGACCTGTCCAGAGAGAGTTGCTAAGTACTAGGATGATGATACAGCAACATCTTGATGATATGATGAATACAGACCTGGATTCAGACTGACATGGCTTTGGGTTTGTTGCCTATGTAAGGCCAAAAGGAGGGGCTGTGGTTCTGTGGTTCTGTGACTCTGAGGGTCTGTGGTTCCGTAGGTTCTGAACCCGTTTAATAAAGTTCGTCGGATATAGACTATTTTAGGAATCAGCGGACCGCAAATGACGAGTGCGGTATGTAAGAGTGTTTTCGTCGTAATCGATCAATGAGAACACTACGTATTCAGGGATTTGGTTTGAACCCTCAGGTTCCATTTTGTGTGCGCCAGCCATTTTGTGTGGTTGCCCTCACATAGGCCGATGACTATGGCCGAACGAGTCTTTGGGACACGTACACCTTAGCTGACTTTTGTGCGACCTGGCCGAACTAACTCCCTTGCCTGAGGCTGACCTCGTTGAGACAGTTCCTTGTTAAGCAACTCGTCAGATAGAGATCAAAGAGCAGGATATTGCTGAGTGTATGGTACATGCACACACCCTTCTATCTTGCTTCTCATCTGCTTCTGTTCCTTCCTTTATGGCTTAATCATTGATTGGGTTGAGGTCTTTACGATGGGTTCGTTTGGCCTGTTCGAACAAGAATGTTGAATTTTGCCTTGTCAGTTCTGGTGGGCTGGACAACGGAAGGTGGGATTGTCGTCATGCGATATGTTTGAAATATCACCTTACGATTGGTCAGTTTGTATGTAATTGATGCTAGCCAGGAATGTGATTTTTAGCATAAAAGACGATGCTCCGCTCCATGAATTTGTGCAGTCTCTAGTGAACCACCCGTGTCGTGCTTCGTAGACCTCTGTTCCTGGTTGCAGCCAATAAATTTGGTCTTTGACGTCATCAAGAAGTGTCCTGTGTCTCTGTTTACCAAGGCTGGGGAACTCGAAGACATCGGGCGTTATCCCTGGCGCCGCTGGGTTCTAAAACCCGGTTCTTCAGTTGGCTCCCAACGTAGGGCGACTTCAGCAGTACCGGTCCAAGCCCGAAGATCGTGAGGAGCTTCGTGTGAAAATTCTGGAGGAAGGCCTGCCACTTCATCGACCCCTGTATGTCGTCGTGGTCCGAAAGTCTTTGCTGCGAGGTTCCCCTCTTTCCGACGGCTACGAAGGACTGCTGCCCTGACTGTCGCCCTGTCTTGGAGCCGTTAGATGATTTGTAGAGCGAGACAATAGACGGGTCTTCTGGTGACGCCATCGACATTTCAGTTAAGTATGAGTGGAGCGTCTCCCAGTCCTTAGTTTTGTTTTGGTATCCTTTGGGATCGCTTTGATTTGGTACCTGCAGGCCCCAAAGCTGAGGGACTCGTGTATTCACGAGACTATCGTTTTGAGATTTCCCTTGAAGTTTGAAGCTAGACTAGTGAGCTGGTGCCTGGTCTTAGCAGACTTGGAAAGATATTTGGTTGTGGTTGTACTAGGGATTCCCGATTGGAGGATTCATGTCCGGTTCCTCCGATTGGAACTCTGATCTATGAGCTCTACGTAAAACATGGAGTGGGCCCCATCGCGTATAATGAAATATGGATTAAATATACCAGGAAAGACGGTGTCCTACAGTGGCCCCGTTATGGTAGCTTTGAAACTGAGATTTTAGACAATCTCGAAGTTAAACTGATCAAGAAGAAAGCCCGGCCGACGATGTTTGACTCTTTCCGCTTATGGCGAAAGGAAGCCTTACAGAAAGAAATTAAGTTAGCGGAGCGAAATAAACGAGAACGAGGTATGTCAATGGTGCAAGCTGCTATACAGTTTAGGGATAATGAAGAAGAACAAGAGAGCGAACAGATGCTTAGGCAGCATAAACTAGCGGTAGACAAGTGCTATCCAGCTTTGCCACCTTAACAGCAAGAAGAAAAGAAAGATCTTGTGAAAGATCCTTTAATGTCGCATCTATTGAGCTCGCCACCCCCTTATGTACAGAGTGCTACGGCACCTCCACAAGTTGTAGTTGCGCAACCTCTGGTTGCTTTGCCACCTGTGATTCCTCAACAGCCAGCTCCTCTTCCACTGGATCCTATTCCTTTGGTGCAGCCTTCTCAAGGGCCGCCAACTTTGCTACCTCCTTTGTCTGCTACTCCTACACCTGTGTTGTCTGTTCCTTCTGTTACTGTTCCAACTTCGGTTTCTTCTCATTCTGCTCCATCTCCGGTTCTTTTGTCAACTTCTCCTTCTACTGGACAGAGAATGACTGATGCTGTTGCTGGTCTCTTTTCTCCTCTGTTGGGTTCATTGGGTATATCTCCTGTTGTAGCGCATAAGCAATTGCTTAGCCAATTGCCTGGTCCTGATGAACGGACAGTGTTAGATCACTTAGCGCGTAAATGGGTTACGTATCCTTCGCATTATGATCTTGAGGGTGTTATGGATGTTTTCCATCAATGGGAAGCACCGAAACAAAGATTTGTTTTCGATATGATGTGTTCTTTCCTTCGCGAACAATGGGAAGATGGTGAAGTAGGACAGACTCCGCCTGAGTTGTACCGTATACGTTCTGAGTTTGCGAAAGGGACTATTGTGGGTCTTGAGGTTGAGAAAGCAGTTGCGACGTTGTTGTCGTTTAGGAGTGAATATCCTTCTCAGCAACTATTTGAGCCTGATTCGTCGGTTAGGAGGAAGGCGCTTCAATATCCGATGCGTGAGGTTCCTCCAGTTTGGAGACCTGGTGATGCACAAGCTGTTCCACCTGTTCTTCCACACTTTCAGCGAGTCTGGGTACATGTTCCATGGAAGCGTGCTGAAGATTTAGCTCTTAAGCAGACTTTGCCTGATCCACGTAAAAATCCAGCAGGGTACTATAAGGAGCTATCTCAAACTGCGGATTCATGTATTATGAATCTAGCCGATATAGATATGTTGTTTGGGAATGTTGTTCCACAGCCTATTTGGGGAAAGATTCGTCATACGGATCATGCGCAGGAATTAGTTGATACATGGAATAATCTTAGAGCTGCAGATGATAGATGCTAAGCCTGAAGATATAATTACTGAACTACCCGGTAGGATTATTGATTACATGAAGACTTTGATGCCTGCTTTGAGTGTTAATTGGGACAAATTTTCTGCGTGCAAGCAGAAGAAAGACAAGACTGTGTCGGACTTTTTCACTAGGTTCGAAGAGACGTTTGTCGACCACAGTGGTCAGGACATGAGTACAGAAGGTTGTCAACGGTTGTTCGTTGACAAATTTGTTCATAATTTGCTTCCAGAATTGAGCAATAGGTTGAAGGATTCTGAGAGTGCTTGGGCTGTTTCTACATCAGCGCAGATTTTGGCTACTGCCCAGTACTATGAGAATAGGAACAAGGATGAGATAGAGAAAGCGGATAGGAAGACTAAGGAATTGAAGACCAAAGTTTTTCTACAGCAGGCTTATCCACCACGTAATAATCAGTGCGATTATCAGCAACCTCAGCAATATCAGAGAAACTCGCAAAGGTTCGAGTCTTCTCAACAGCGTTTTTCCGTAGGTCCTAATCAGCGTGCGTATTACAAAGAAGAGGGTCATTTCAAGAGTAGTTGTCCGGTTCTATTACAGCGCACAAATGCTGCTTCTGGTGTGAGAGGTCCAGGTGTTCAGCAAGCTCCTAGAGGTAGAGGACGTGGTGTGTTTCCTCAGACTGCGCGTTCTTTGCCTCCACAGAACTCTATGAATAGCTTTGATCAGCAGAATGGTGCGTCTGGTAGGACGGCTCAGTACTATGCGGACGATTACTTTGTTGAAGGTGAGAATGTGGAT
Organism: Lissotriton vulgaris; assembly: GCF_964263255.1. Taxonomy (NCBI): domain Eukaryota; kingdom Metazoa; phylum Chordata; class Amphibia; order Caudata; family Salamandridae; genus Lissotriton; species Lissotriton vulgaris. Next base: position 102,977 of record NW_028247951.1, on the reverse strand, counting down.
GGTAATGATTGCTAGGACAGCCATAGACAAAGAGAGGGAGTTGTTTCAGTTCCAATAGATCACAGTGGACCTTATGTTGAAGTGATTGCATCAGTTGTGTTAGAGCCTTTTCTGTTGTATACTGGTGCTGCAAAGAGTTCTATTATGCACTCTAAACTCCCTGGCGCACCTTTGTCTGGCTTAAAGAATGTTTCAGTAGGTTTTTCTGGCGCCCCGGTTACGAATCCGATTTCTAGTCCGTTGTCTATTTCTGTTGGGCCATGTGAATTCGAAGCACCCCTCATTTTGACGACAGGTTGTGGTGAGAACTTGTTGGGATTGGACTTGTTAAAGAGATTGTATGCAACGCAATATTGTTCTCCTTTAGGAGTACACCTTACATTGGGTAAGAGAGTGATCTCTCCGATGTACTTGTCTAAAGATCGACTTCCAGTTCCACCTGAATTGTCTTCTCTTCCTGATTCTCTTTGGGCTACTGGTCCGAACGATGTAGGTCTCCTAGAGATTCCGCCATATGTTGTGACATTGAAAGCGAATGCTAGATTCTCACGTATTCGGCAATATCGCATTTCCAGTGATGGTGAAAGAGCACTTTTGGCGATTATCTCTGATCTGATTTAGAAAGGTGTGATTGAGGAAACGAGAGCTAATGTGTGCAATAGTCTGGTTTTGCCTGTTCTGAAAAGAACTGATTCTTCACAGCCTCCTGTATATAGGTTCGTGATCGATCTTCGCGAGGTGAATAAGATTGTAGTTCCGCAATTTCCTGTTGTATCTGATATCACCGCTTTACTGACTTTGAACCCGGCTACAGCCACGTGGTTTTCGGTGATTGACTTGAAGAATGCTTTCTTCAGCATCCCGATTGCCGTGGAAAGTAGAGATATCTTTGGCTTCTCTTTAGGAGGACGAAGTTTCCGGTTTAAGCGCGCTCCTCAAGGCTATTGTGAGATCCCATCGATCTAAAGTCAGGCTTTGAAAACACAACTTGACTTGCTGGTTTTACCTGATGGTGCTGCTCTTATTCAGTATGTCGACAATCTGTTAGTTGCTGCTGACAATGAAGAGATCTGTAGAGAGGCTACTTTGTCGTTGTTACGTCACTTGTCTGATTTCCATCATAAGGTTTCTCTTTCGAAGTTGCAATATTGTCGACAAGAAGTTACCTATTTAGGTCACCTCTTATCGAAGGAGGGAAGGAAACTGACCCCAGTAAGAATTCAAGCTATTGCGAAAATGAGTGTGCCTACGACACAGAGAGAAGTACGTGCTTTCTTAGGTATTACGTCGTATTGTAGGCAGTGGATCCCTAATTTTTCTTTGCTTGCGAAGCCTTTGATAGCTCTTACCGTTAAGGATACTCCAAATCCTATTCCTTGGACTGACCAATGTCAGAAGAGCTTTTCAGAATTATGCGTTGTGTTCGGCTCCTGTGTTGGGTACCCCCGACTACAGTAAGCCTTTCACATTGTATGCCCATGAGAGAGAGGGATGTGCATTGTCAGTTTTGACTCAACGGTTTGGCGATAAGCAGCGTCCATGTGCTTATTTTTCGTCGACTTTGGATCCGGTAGCTAGAGCATTACCGAGTTGTTTGAGAGCTACAGCGGCAGCGGCTGTTTCAGTCTGACAGTCTGCTGGTTTAGTGATGGACAATACACTGATTCTGATGGTTCCACATGCAGTGGATACCTTGTTGAATCGTACCAAAACACAGCACTTCACTAGTGCTCGATTGTCGGGTTACAAATTGACCTTGTTAGTGAGCCACGTGCATATAAAGAGATGCAACACGTTGAATCCAGCTACGTTGTTGCCAATTTCAACTGAGACAGATGGTACCGAACAACATGATTGTTTCCTTAGGACTGAGGAAGAAACGAAAGGGAGGATAGATCTTAGGGATACTCCTCTTTCAGAATGTGATGGTACCTTATGGGTTGATGGTTCGTGTTTTAAGCTTCCGAATGGTGATACGACTGCGGCATATGCTGTTACGACTTTACATACGATTGTTGAAGCTGCACGTATCCCACATAATTCAGCGCAAGCAGCAGAGTTGATTGCATTGATAAGAGCGTGTGTGTTGGCGAAAGGAAAACAAGTGACTGTGTATACTGACAGCCAGTATGCGTTTGGTGTGGCTCATAGTTTTGGATGTTTGTGGAGAGAGCGTGGGTTCCTGACTTCGCACGGAACGAACATCCAGTATGGTCAGTTGGTGAATGAACTTCTTGAATCTCTTACTTTGCCGTTGCAAGTTGCGATTGTGAAATGTAGTGCGCATAAGAAAGTTACGGATGATGTTGGTCGTGGTAATGCGTTTGCAGATGAAGTCGCAAAAGAAACTGCAAGAGATGTGATGAGTCGGCAAGATGGGTTCCAGATGGAAGTATGTGTTAAGATACGATTTAGAGTGGAAATCCATCCAAGCTGAAGCTACAGAGAAAGAGTTGAATGAATGGTAAATTGGATTCGAATGGTTGTTGGATTGATTTGTCAGAGCATCAGAGATGGTTGTTACCCGATGCGTATGTGCTTCAAGTGGTTACAATCGCTCATGGATTGGCTCATATTAGCGTGAAAGGGATTTGCAAGTTGTTGGCTCCAGTTTGGCAGAATGCTGGAATTCCTAAGTGTACAGAGAATCTGGTTAAGAACTGTATGGTGTGTTTGATGTACAATCCTGGTAAGGAAATTCCAACTCCAGCTGGTCATTTTGCTCCTCCAACGTATCCGTTTGAGGCTTTGCAGCTAGATTTCATCCACATGGAGAGGTCCAACAACCTGAAGTACGTGTTAGTGGTTGTTTGCTCTTTTTCTAGATGGGTGGAAGCCTACCCTTTGAAGGACAACACTGCCTTGTCCACAGCGAAAGCCCTTATTAAGGAATTCTTCCCTAGGTATGGTTTGCCGAGAATGATCTGGAGTGACAATGGGAGTGAATTTGTGGGTCAAAAAAACGACCAAAAAGCTTTATGAACTAATCAAAACTCAATCCAAAGATGAACCACAGCGAGTACACAGTACAACCAGCACGCTCCCATCCTGTGAAGAATTTTCTTTCCTTCTTCAACACAAAAACAATCAACATCAAGAAAGATCTCCTCACGGATCTAAACCTATTTTCTAATCCCAGCAGCATAACACCCACCAAACTAAAAAACAATGCTTCCTGGGAATCCTTTGAGACTTACACGGAAGTCTCTATAGGCAAGATCCTAAGTACCCTGAAGCCCTCTAACCACCTCTCGTATCCTCTACCTGCAAACGCCGTAAAGGACCTCAGCCCTTGGCTTCTCCCGCTCTGGACCAAAATCATTAACAGTTCTCTTCAACAAGGATCTATCCCAGACTCCCTCAAAGTGGGACAAGTATCACCCATACTTAAGAAACCCACAGCTGACCCTACTGACCTCAACAACTACCGCCCCATCACTAATATCCCCACCTTAGCCAAATTGTTAGAAAAATGTTTCCACCTCCAACTGACTAAACACATCACTCATTTTGACCTCCTCAACCAACACCAATCCGGCTTCCATGCACGACACAGCTCAGAATCAGCCATGACTCACATTATTGATGACGCACTCCAAATTCTAGACCAAAACGGCACCGTCCTCCTCATCCTACTTGACCTCTCATCTGCATTTGACACGGTCAAACACGAGAACCTACTCGATCTCTTGAATACCAGAATGGGCATCTCTGGGACAGTACTCAAATGGTTCACCTCCTTCCTTCATAATCGGACCCAGAAATTCAAAATTAATAACGCCATGTCCACACCTGTTCCAGTTACACTTGGTGTCCCGCAAGGTTCCTCCCTATCACCGACTTTGTTCAACCTAGTCATGGAGCCACTCACCGCACTGCTTCATACCTCTAATGTGCAATTCCACATGTATGTGGATGATATCCAACTCTACCTAAAACTACAATCCCCTGAAGACCTCAAACTTCTCAACTCTACACTTAAAGACACACAATCATGGCTGGCAGAGAACCATCTCAAACTCAATGCCCTAAAAACTGAATTCCTCCTAATAGCCAAAATCCCCAAAATCCCCATCGCCCAGGACTGGCTAAAACACCTCACTGCCTTCAACGTCCAACCTATCATTGTGGACTCAGCCAAATCCTTAGGCATCACCCTCGACTCCAATCTCAATATGCAACGACATATTAGCAATGCAACCAAGGGAGCTAATTTCCAAATCAATGCTCTGAGAAAGCTGAAACCCTTCCTCCCAGCCAACGACTTCAGAACTGCTGTTCAAGCACTAGTAATCCCTCGGATTGACTATGGAAATACCGCCCTCTGCGGCCTCCCACTATCAACAAGCGCACCATCAAGAGCCTCCATCAATGCTGCAGCTAGGTTCATAACCGGATCAAAAAGACGCTCCCATATCTTTCCAGACTTAAAATCTCTGAATTGGCTACCGCTCGAAGCCAGAATACACCTGAAAATCGCATGCATCACTCACAAAGCCTTACATCACAGCTCGCCCAGCTACATTGCTCAAAAATTGACAATCTCAGGAGGCTCAAGAACCACCAGAAGCACAGGCACTCTCCTTTTGAAACCACAAAAATTCCACAAGAAAAAAACCTACAAACGTTCCTTCTCAGGGATGGCCCCCAGGATCCGGAATGCCCTCCCGCCAGAAACGAGACTCATCTCATCCACTGCCTCCTTCAAAAAAGAAGTCAAAACTATCCTCATGGCTAAATTCACCTGAACGTGAACTATGCATTCACTGTTTTCCGTTTGCCTCCCCCTTGTATTTCAGTGCCTCAATCGACCGCACAATCACACCCTACTACCTGGCAATGTGCACTCCCTGAACTAATCGCCTACTTATTCCCTTCTTTTTCTTCTGTTGTGTTCTCCTTCCCTATGAATCCACGATTTGCCTGATTTATTTTTTCTTTACTGCAATCTCCTTTAATATGTATGTAAAGCGCTCTGATATCTGCAAGGATCTTGTTCGCGCTATACAAAACTTTGAAAATAAATAAAATAAAATAAGTGATGAAGAGAGTATGTGATGGATTAGGTATTCGGCAGAAGTTCCCAGCTGCAAATCACCCCCAATCAGCTGGTCTAGTCGAGTGCTACAATGGCACTCTTAAACTGAAGTTAGCCAAAATTCAAGCGAACTCTGGTTTACAATGGCCAGATGCCTTGCCTCTATCCCTTTTGTCCACTAGAATGACTGTGCATTCACGAATGGGTTTGAGTCCATACGAGGTAGTTTTTGGTCGCCCGGCAAACGTTTGGGGTGCGCCGCGGCCAACAAAGTTTAGCGAAATAGAACATCCTGTGTTGCTTGACTACCTGTATGAATTGACGGCTAAATCACGTGTTTTGCATCAACAGGTTCATGATTCACTGCCACAAGCTTCTGAAGATCCAGGACATGCTATCGAACCGGGAACGTGGATCCTGGTAGAAACTTCGAGCAGCCCCGCTATTTGGTGTTTTTATCTACCCGTTCTGCAGTGCGAGTGCATGGTAAAAAGAACTGGATCCACAGCGTACATTGTAAGAGGGCCCCTTTGCCTCTGCCATACGACTGGTGGGTCCAGAAAGGACTTCCTGATTCTGAAACTGAGACCGTGCCTTGTTTTCTGCCTTTTAGCAATGCCCATTTGATTGGGACGAACACTGAGCGAGAAAGTGATGATCTTCTTCAAGAAGCTGTGCCTCCATTGAACCGTTTGAACACTGTTGAACCTGATTTACTGTTCCGTGAACAGACATTGCCTGGCAAAGAGCGTTATAATTTGTGACCGAGAGTCGCGGGACTAATAAAAAGATAAATTCTTTCTTTTACTGATTTGTCTGAAGGTTAGCTCTCCTCCGAGGAACTACTTTGATTTTCGTTTTTCAAACCGCCATCCGAGTTCAGCTGTAGGGTCGCGGTTGTCAAGTCTTTGGAGTGCAAGCCGAAGACGTTAGGTCGACGGTTCTGGTTGGTCTAAGGGAGTTTCCCTGGACTGACAGAAGCATTCCTTAGCATAGAACACCCTACCGCCACGAGCAGCAATTAGAGAGGATGGAGTTTTTCGAGATGGAGAGACCTGTTGAAAGAATAAGCTTTAAGAGCAAAATTTGTAAATTGATGAGCCGAAAGCGTTTTTTAATATTGTGTTTATTTATGTTGCTTAGCTTAATGATGTTTTTAATTGGATATGTGACATTCTCTTTTCAAGTGACGTTCAAGCCCACTATGCAACCTATGCCTCCTCCTACTGTTTCTTCTCATTCTTTTCACCCTCTGCCCGAACATGAAAATGTCAGAAGGCTGGAATTTGCTAATAATTCCTTTATTCAACTCCTGCACCAACACCAGCTAGTAATGAACACGACAAATTGTTGGGTTTGTGGCCTTATGCCCCATACGACCGATAAAGGTATTCCTTACCTGGTTTTGGCTTTCAGCTATAATGGTTCTATTTGGGCATATAGAACGATGTTCGTTTATGCTCATGGAGTCTATCCCCAACGTTCCGTGAAAGATAGTCCGAAGACTAGTGCTCTGGTCAAGTGTATAGTCAACATGATTAGAGGAATTAGTTCCTATGAGACTATCCCAAGAGATGAGACACAAGCATACATTGGTTGTAACGTTACTGGATATGGAGTTAGTCTGAGTGTTAACCAGCGAGCAAAAAGTTCTCCACCGATTTGGATAGTGCCCCATCAGGGTCAATATTGTCTGTAAGGTAATGGCAAGAATCCGAGAGATCAGTTAGGGAAGAGTGTCTGCACTGAGACTTATGTATTTGCGTCTCAGACTTCCCCAGCGTTCTTAGCAGCTAAGGGTACCTATTTCATCTGTTACAATAAAGCCAACACATGGTTGCCCCCTGACTTTTTGGGCATATGTTTTGTTTCATTCCTGTTGCCTCCCACTTTTACAGCTGCGGCAGATTACCATAAGACGAGATTTGCTAGAGGTGTCTTCAGTAAGGAAGATACCGCAGGACAAGAATTGGGAGATTTCTTTAAGGTTTTTCTGCCGTTCTGGGGTCCTATGGCTAACAGCAGGAACATTCGACAGTTGACGAGAGTGGTTGAGTCCACCATAGTGGAAACTGTCGGTGCCCTTACTAACTTGACTACTGAGCTCCAGTCGTATCGACTTATGACACTTCAGAATAGAGTTGCGCTTGATGTCATACTTGCAGATAGAGGTGGGGTGTGTAAATTGATTCAATCGAGCTGCTGTGTTTTCATTCTGGACAACGCTCCGACAGTCTTCCAGGCCATTTCCAAGCTACATAAGATCTCCGAGTCTGTACATATAGACGAGGGAGATTGGTCGTTGATGGGATGGTTTTGGGGACTGTTATCCACGTGGGGATGGAAGATTCTGATGGTCATTGGGATGATCTTATCTATCCTTTTCCTGTTCTGTCTCTGTGTACAGTGTGCTCCTGCTATATGCGGCCTCTGTGCTACTTCGTGTGCGAGGAGACCTGTCTAGAGAGAGTTGCTAAGTACTAGGATGATGCTACAGCAACATCTTGATGATCTAATGAATATAGACCTGGATTCAGACTGACATGGGTTTGGGTTTATTGCCTATGTAAGGGCAAAAGGAGGGTCGGTGGTTCTGTGGTACTGCGGTACCGAGGGTCTGTGGTTCATAGATTCCGAACCCGTTCAATGAAGGTCGTTGGATATAGACGATTTTGGTGTCAGCGGACCGCAAATGACGAGTGCGGTGTGTACGAGTGTTTTTGTCATAATCGATCAATGAGAACACTATGTATTCAGGGATTTCGTTTGAACCCTGGGGTTCCATTTCGTGTACGGCAGCCATTTTGTGTGGTTGCCCTCACATAGGCCGATGACTATGGCTGAACGAGTCTTTGGGACACGTACACCTTAGCTGACTTCTGTGTCACCTGGCCGAACTGACTCCCTTGCCCGAGGCTGACCTCGTTGAGCCAGTTCCTTGTTAAGCAGCTGGTCAGATAGAGATCAAAGAGCAGGACATTGCTGAGTTTATGGTACATGCACACACCCTTCTGTCTTGCTTCTCATCAGCTTCTGTTCCTTCCTTTATGGCTTAATCATTGATTGGGTTGAGGTCTTTACGATGGGTTCGTCCGGCCTGTTTGAACAAGAATGTTGAATTTTGCCTTGTCATTTCTGGTGGGCTGGACAATGGAAAATGGGATTGTCGTCATGCGATATGTTTGAAATATCACCTTACGATTGGTCAGTTTGTATGTAATTTATGCTAGCCAGGAATGTGATTTTTAGCATAAAAGACGATGCTCCGCCCGTGTCGTGCTTCGTAGACCTCTGTTCCTGGTTGCAGCCAATAAATTTGGTCTTTGACGTCATCGAGACGTGTCCCATGTCTCTGTTTGCCAAGGCAGGGGAACTCGAAGACATCGGGCGTTATCCCTGGAGCCGCTGGGTTCTAAAACCCGGTTCTTCAGTGGTCCGGGTGATGCGTAGGTGATTGGCAATGTATGAAATAGCAGTGGTATCTAAAATGGTTGCCGTTTACGCGCTCCCAGAGGCCTAAGTTACGCAAGATGGCGCCGGTTATGTTCACATCGTAATCTAACTTTCAACACCCCGGCCTAGCTGGGCTGGTGGGAGCTTCATTGAGCGAGCGCACTAGAGGACTTACCAGCAACAGTTTCAAACATACAGGGCATTTGCTAAGCACACAGGCATGGCGGCTCTTTTTAGGTCTCGGCCTGCGTAGGCTGAGCTTGCGCAGTCTCGCTGGCGAGATCTTATGTTTTCTAGAGTGGGGCTTGAACCCGCCCCTCTTCTCCATTGGCTGGCTTCCTAAACAGAGGCAAGCCATTGGAGAAGAGGGGTGTCTGCTCATTTAAGCCCTCTCTTTTTCGGATTCGGGGCTGTGTTTTTTAGGTTCTTTCTCTCCTCTTCCCATTGGCTGGAATTTTACATTCCAGCCAATGGGAAGAGGCGAGAAAGAAAAACACGCCCCCCAGTTGGAAAATGACGGGGCGTTTCTCCGAGGCATTTCTGCTTGACCTCGGAGAAACATGGTGGTGTGGAGCGCTCCTCTCTTGTTTTAGAAAGGGGAGGCCATTGATTCAGAGTAGTGCTGTTTCAGCACTGTTTGCAGTAGTAAACACTTAATCCGTTTCACCGGTTCTTTCTTGTGTTTGTGGCATGGCTGTGCTGATAAGAGCTCAAAGGCTGCATATGATATTACACACAGTTTAGTCATCCTAGTAAAACATCTGCACCCTCTTGCCTTCCTAATGTGATGTAACTGCCAATTGGCCCCATATCCAGTATAACTGACAGCCATGCAGCCCTTGTTCCTTAGCCAGTAACGCTTTGCATTCTGGACCTTATAGCTTTTTTTTTTCGTTAGTTGTAGCATATACTTTATAACGCCAGCATGCAGAGAACTGTAATCTAAGAGGTCAGGACTAGGCAAGTGTTGGCCATGACACTGCGCCCCCTACTGTTACGATGTTTGGTTTTGCCTACTCGAAGGAGGGGTGTGATTCAAGGCGCCTGGAGGCACTCCTTGGCCGAGCAGCCTACGTCGTGTCGTTAACCCTATGTGCTACCCCTGTGTCGTAATTCCCCTAATACCTTACCCGTTCCAATAGAAGCCCCCTGTGGTCAGCAGTATTTCCCAACCCCGGGCCACACAGGTCCCTGACCAGGTCAGTTCAGACCCACAGATGTCTCGTCTCTCAGCGATGGTCACCGATGGTGGGATGTGGCAAGGGGGAGGGTGCCTGACCCCCCAGCCTGTGCCCTCAGTGCGCCAAGCCTTGGTTTTACAGGGGTCAGCTGCTGGCCCCCCTCTCCCAGAGGAAGGCCCATCTCGGCCCACCACGGAGAAGACGGAGCTGTTGCCAGGCTAGTTTTCGGGTATTTTGGGACTCAGCCCAGTGTCTTCTTTCAGCCGCTGTCTGTTGTCAATTATCTTGCAGTTACTTGTTTTCTTAACAATGGAGAATCAGCTCCCCCGACCGGCGGCATTTGGGAAATCGTAGCAGGCTAATGTTTCCCATGCGCTAACGACGCTCGCTAGTAGTCAGCAGGCTTAATGATCTGATTTATGGCCATTATTGATTGTAAAACTCCCGAATTTGGCCATTACATTTAAGCGAACAGAGAAAATAATTTGGCAATCCCAGCGCTGCATCCTGTCTGCTGATTTCCTGCGACTTTGGCGTTCGCAGCGACGTAACGATGAGGTAAAATTTGCATTCCACTTATGGTATTAATTTTACATTCCTTTAAATGAAAAGGTTCAGAAGGTTGTAAAATCAAACATTAAATGAATCAGAGGAGACAGTAGTGCAATATATGACTGCCCTGAGAACACGCTGCAATGGCTGATGGGATGAACGTTGATTCTCATTTACTGCTTAACAGGATGCAGATAAAGCTGTCAGAATTGCAGGGGAAATTGGGAAGTTCTTAAATTTGCCATGGTGGGATTTGTGTGCCTCTCAGCACACACGGTTGACTGAATTAAATGTGTAGTAAGTAATCCCTATAGTACACATAATGTCTAAAGAGTTTTTAAGAACCAGTTTGCCTATAGGGCGCGAAAAGAAATGTACTAATGCCTCGTCATTTACCTCGCGCCATTTCTCCTTACAGTAACGATCCTGAAAGGGAGCTCTGGCCTACACAGAACAGCCGGCGCCATGGTCTTTTAGCGGTATCAAAGGAAGTAAATTATATTATTTATTGGAGGGACTTGTAACTTTGATTGCGGGAGGGCTTTCCGTCGGATGAACGCAGGTTTTTTGCTGCATTAAGTAACAGAGGTTAAATTCTTGGAAACACTGGTCACATCTGTAATCAAACGAACAATGCTCCCGCAGCTCAGTAAAGGTGAGTCATTTGAAGAGATTATAATTGCTATTGATAGATATGCAAAGTGCCAAACAAGCAAGAAGGCTCTTTAACGGTCCCAAGCGGGTTCCGGAGGTAGCCTACAGGCCACAGTAGCAACCCCGACACAGCAGAATTCCCCCTTCATCCTTCTGAAGTCGATACAATGAGCACTGTTTAGTTGGGGTGCTTACATCGGCTACATTCCGCTTAAAAAAAAGGTAATTTGCACAAACAAGCACCACGTAAATAGCAATGTGTAGGGCTCTGTGTGTGTAGGGCTCTGTGTTTGTGGGGTGTCTGTGTGTGTGTGGCGACTGTGTGTGTGTGGGGCTCTGTGTGTGTGGGGAGCTCTGTGTGTGTGTGGGGGGGATCTGTGTGTGTGGGGCTCTATATGTGTGTGGGGGGCTCTGTGTGTGTGGCTGGCTCTGTGTGTGTGGGCTCTGTGTGTGTGGGGCTCTGTGTGTGTGGGGGGCTCTTTGTGTGTGTGTGGGGCTCTGTGTGTGTGTGGGGGGCTGTGTGTGTGTGGGTCTGTGTGTTTGTGTGTGGCATTTGCGAGAGATTAAGCTATTGGCATTGTAAATGACATTGCCATTTATTTATCTGTTTTCAAAACCAACACATAAATAAAAATGTTGTCATTTACAATGCCAATAGCTCTAACTTTTGCAAAGGCGAGACCGTTGCATTGTAGATGCTTGTTTCAACAGGGGCGCTCTTCGAGTTTTTGCTAGCTCTGAAAGAGCAGGGTAGACCAGCTTCTTACTCTAGGGCGCACATGACGGAGCTAGGCTTCTTTGCCAAACTAACAGGTCAGCACGACCCAGGCTCAGCTTTTGTGGTGAGGAAAGCTTTGGCAGGATGGGCTAGGCTAGAAGGGGTTAGAAAGGATAGTAGAAGGCCATTGGATGTCAAACCCTTAGGGGACATTCTGGGGTCTGTGTGCTCCTCTTTCTATGAGAGCATTCTTTTTGGCACTGTATTTACCTTAGCTTTTTATGGGGCGTTCCGCATAGGGGAGTTGGTGGGGACCTCCAAATCTGACCACCCTGGGGGGCTCCAGTGGCAGGAAACAAGATTAGTCCAAGGGGGCTCGGTGGTGGTTCTGAGGTGATCCAAAATAGACCAGTTGGGAAAGGGGGCCAGGGTTCGCTTGTCCCCGGCGCTGGGGGAAGTAATTTGCCCGGTAGCCAGGATGGAATCATACATGTCAATTCGGGCAACAGGGCCGGGTCAGGCCCTGTTCATACATGAGCTGGGCGAATGCTTGTCTCAGTTCCAATTCAGGGCAGACTTTAAGTGAGAGCTGGTATTTCTGGGCCTGGATCCTAGCGGGTATTCATCACACTCTTTCAGGATTGGGGCGGCAACCCTGGCAGTGGGCGCAGGCTTACCGGCTGAAGCAGTCAAAAGTGTAGGGCGCTGGTCTTTGCCCTGCTTTAAGCGCTATGTGCGGCCTGAATTACTCTGAGACAACGGATTGATGTATTTGGCATGACAATGCTGACGTTTACATTTATCTTCCTACAACTAGTATGTCCTCGAAGGTGGTGTGGATGTTGGGGCACTCGTTCGTGCGGTGGCCCACAGTTCGGCTTCGGCAGAAGCGGGTGTCTAAATCACCAGGTTTAAAAAGAACGTCGTTCCTCTGGCGAGGCGTGGGTGAATGCCTACGAATCTGGCAGTTGCGGCGGCTGGTCGAGGAGACAAGAGAGCACAAGGGACATCAGTCCCCGGATTTAGTGATCCTGCATTTGGGCGGAAATGACATGGTGGAATTGGGTCGCATGGCAGTCAGGGAAGCTTTATTGACTGAGTTATATTTGGACGCCAACGGCGCTTGCAGTGTTGTGGAAAATTAGAGAAATTGATGTACATAAACAGCGTTCATTTCCCTTTTCCCACTCCTCTCCCTGTATGCACCATGAATACCATAAAATATTGACCGCATCACTCCGCCAGTAAAAACCCGTACCCATATGTACATGACAGCCATTCTAGGCACCCTGGCCTTTTTCCCGCTCATTAGGATCACCGGCTTCCCTTCTGCGCGTATTTGAAACCCCCCCTCTCTCACATGCATAGACCATGAAACCCTCTCCCTCTGCGCGACCCTGCCCTGAAAGGCAACCCTTCTGCTTGACCCACGCAAACCCCCGTTCCCTCTTGAAAAAGCATCCCTCGCCTCAGCTGACATAACCCCCCCCCCTCCCAGCTGTATCTGACTGCCCCCGTTCTCTCATGTATAGGTCAGAAGACCTTTCTCTCTGTGCGACTCCGTCCCTGTGCGCACCCTGGCTCTCCCCTCCTCCCTCACATGGGCAAGTCATAAACCTTCTTCTTCTTCTGCAAGACCCTGTCCTTGGGAGTCACGGCCGCACCTGACCAGCACCTCCTTTCCTTTCATGAATAACCCCTCTGTTAGTAAACCCTCCCTCCGCGATGGACTATCCACACATGTCCGAGGCCAACGCCTAAGCCAGAAGATACTGTTTATTGCCCCTTATTGTATGGAGTCACTCCTCTTCAAAGAACCCACTATTGATCCTGGCTTCCCCACCCCTTGGGATACGATCAGGCGCACATATCCTAATAATCAGCGGAACACTCAGCTGCGTCATTGCCCCTTCTCTTATCGGCAGTTCAAGGGTCTCTATTGTAAACATATGTGGGGTAGGATTGACACGAGGATTATGGGGATGTCTTTTCTTTGTGTCACAATGTCCTGATTGTAATGCCAAGTGTTTTGTAAGGTATAAAAGACAAAGTCTCAGCTCACTTGTTAGAGCACCTCCCGACAGACACTGTGTTTCGTGTCCGAAATGACAGGCTCTCCTCATGAGTAATAAATCCTGTTCTTGTGATTCCTGCTTCCAGCGCCCGTCTCTTTATTTGGTAACTATTCAGAATGGGAACTAAGAGGCGACTTGCGCCAGCAGCCCGGGCATCGATAGTAATATGGGCTCGCGTTTTACAATTGGCGTCCCAACGCGGGGCCCATCAGTGACATAAGGTCCAGTAAGAGAGATCCAGACGAAGAAGTGAACATCTAAATGATTGGAGTATACCTGCCTTGAAAGGGCCCTCGTCCGGCTGCCGATCAAAAGAACTTCCCCGATTTTGAACGGACCTCTCTCGAGTGACCTATTGTCCTGACTGGAATCCCACAGGAATGCTACACGGAGTAAGAGAACGATCGGGCGCTGGAGGAGGAAGATAAAGAACTATCCATATGGTCCGGTCCGGGTAAGATTAAGTAGGGCGTTTTACGCCTGATTGGTAGGATGGTTTTATCCATCTGATTGTTTGATTTGATTGTATTGGAATCGGTATTTGAATACTGATATTGTTTGGTTATTGGTTCATTTAGCTTTGGTTGCTACTTGAAATATTGGTTCTCTTCTTGAGAACGAGACATTCTCTGTTTGCAAACAGCGGCGAATAGGAACGTTCGTCTCTCTTTGCAGATAGAGAAGGGTAGGTAATGCAAACCTTTGTCCCCGTTGTAATCCGTCATGCCTACTTTTCTCCCCACTGATTGTTTGAAATCGATTAATAATCGATTGTTGCTCTTTGAGATCTTCCCTGTCCACAAACAGAGACGAATAGAAATATTCTGTCTCCCTTTGCAGATAGCGAAGGGCAGGTAATGCAGACGTTTGTCCCCGTTGTAATCCGTCATGCCTGTTTTTCTCCCCACTGATTGATTGATTGACTGGACATTGTTGTTCCAGGAATTGTTTGTTTGAGGTATTTTCTGTTTGCAAACAACGTGGACTAGAAATATTCTGGCTAGTCTTTGCAGATAGAAAAGGGTAGGTGATGCAGACTTTTGTCCCCGTTGTAATCCGTCAGTCCTACCCACTCCCCACTGATTGACTATTATTTGGGGGGTAGCTCACCTGGTCCGTCCTGGAGGCTACCCTTATGGAGGACACATGCCCCCACTTGTTGGCCATTTATTGGAAGTAACCCATCTGGTCCGCCCAGGGGGCTACCCTAGTAAGTGGAGGTACATCATTTGGTCCGTCCAGGATGATACCCTAATGAAGGGATATGTGTTCCCCTTTGATCGATAATCTAGTTCCAACCCGGACCATTTATTGGAGGTAACTCACCTGGTCCGTCCAGGAGTACCCCTAATGGAAGGACATATAAAAATGAAGTGATCACCGTACCCTACTAACATAAAACTTTAGCTCGAAACACGCTAAGGAAAAGAAGGAAAAATAAAAAGAAATCGGGCTAAGTCAGTAACCCCCTGATGAGCTTTCGACTTCACTAAAAATAAGAAACATTAGAAACAGTTCGTAATAAGAAATATAAAATGGCGAAAAGTTTGACAGCAAAAATAGCCACGAGGTAGCTAGGCTCCGCTGCCTATTCCCGCTCCGAACATGTCTGCCTCATTGTCTGCCACACCCAAATAACGGTAACATGAAATAGATACAAATCAATTAGACACCTACCCCCATTCCGGAAGCTCCCGAAGTGCAACAGGTCCGCGGTTACGCCCATCCGGAAGGCGAGGCCTCGATGCAAGCAGGGCTCGGCTGGCCGCAGTCGGAAGGGGAGGCTGTAGGGTGGACGGCCCGAGGAATCGTGGAAGTCTCTCCCTTTCCCCTCTTCTGCTGCCCTGCAGGCCACAATGGGGGGGGGAGCTGTCTTGCCTCAGCCATCGACCACCCCCCACCCCCTCTCTTGCCTGATCTGGCCATCGACGAGGACCGGACCCAAGGCGAGGTCGGACAACCCTGAGAGTTGCAGATAGTCCCACCACATGACCACGCCTGAAATTTACAGGTAGTCCCGCCACATGTCAACGCCTGAGAATGACAGGTAGTCCAGCCACACGGCAACGCCTGGACAGTTGCAAGTAGTCCCGCCACATGTCAAGGGGGGGGATGTCTTGCCTCAGCCACCGACCCCCCCCCATCTTCAATAGCCGGCACGGCCAATACCGAAGCGCTGGAGCCGAAGAACGGCGCGGGGTCGCTGGAAGGGGGAGGCGGCGCGAACGAGCCTCCCCCACCTCCCTCCAGGTGGAGGCTTCCAGCGACACCCCAACGCTCTTGCTTAAAGAGGGTCCACATCGAAAAGCGGTCTTTTGCCCGGGACGGGCACACGCCCCGTGCCTTCTCTCCTCAACTTTGAAGATTCTATGAGAGCCGGGGGGGCCCCCGACCCCTCCGCATGGGCGCCCCCGTCCCCCTCACTGGGAACCGCGACATCGGCGCACTCCTGCCGGCGCCAGCTTCAGTTTGGAAATGGCTAAAAGACAGCAAAGGTACAGACTTGTTCAGTTCCGGTGGAACGCCAGAATGACCCGGTAGGAAAAATTGTTGCCGCCCTCCCCACTCTTTGACTGATGGTCCATATTGTTAGACTGTTACCACATTGCGAAAAACTTTTGAACTACCAACGGAAGGTTCTGGTCCTACTACGAGTCAGTGGAGGCAATCTGACTATACTGGGACTTGCCTGACCGCGCCCAAAATGGCGCCGACACGAAATGAGACCTTTTTAAGAATCCTTGTTGCACCCTGATTGTTCAGCTTTTGATGCTCCGGGATATGTACGCAGTTTTTGGACAATGAAAGTAGATAAGAAGGATATTGAGTATGTGCTTGAAAAAGAAAGCGATATAAGATGAACATTGATTATGTGTTGGGATGATGAACTGATTTAGAGTGGGTACTAATTATGTGTTGACAGCTATGAATCGGTATGAAATAGGCACGGAGTGAGCATTCAAACAATGAATTGATATACATTAGATATTGAGCAAATAGTAGAATAATGAGATGATATTGTTGAACGCTTGACACGCATTATACTAGCCGCTTAAGAAAGTTTGATATGATTTTCATTACACTACTGCACTTTATGAAATAAATGGCCACCGATTTCGTTTCCCTTATGCACCGTTCCAGCCTGCTCCATAGCCGGCCCACTGGGTTGTAGGCCCGTATTTGTGCGCCAACCTTTTCATTAAAAGTTTTTGAACACGCAAATATTCTCGTAGTGTTTGTATTTATGAATGTTATCGAAATGTATGGCTACTGTCACCGACATAAGAAACGTACAGTATGATTAAGGCTGAAGGATAAAAAGGGCCCGATATTTAGCAGCTACATTATGTGTCACAGGCAGCCGGAAAAGTGTTTTAGACGCCCTTAAACGACACCACAGAAATACCACCTGACCGCCACCCTTGCACACGACCTATAAGGTCACGATCGTGTGATTCATGTAGATACGCAGATCATCGATGATTATCTAACTGACGCTACTGATCCCTCTGGGCTTAAACGCCGAGATGGTAGAGATTGCGGCCCGTGGAGATAGGTCGAGTATGTGGTAGGTAAAAACATTCTCGGATTTATGCAAGTTGATGTATTTTGAATGCTGCCCCCACCCCCTTCTTCTCCTCCTTTCTGCAGGTCGTGTCGGAACGTCGGCTGAAGAACGGAAGAGCGATGATCGAACGACCGACGATAAAGGAAGGAGGAGCTTTGAGCATAGTCCTAATGCTAGACCTAGATATGACTGTTCCTCCATTAGGGCATAGCGACTGGAAGAATGGACTGACATGGAAAATTGACGGGTACTGTATGACAGAAATTGACTCGGAACTAGCACGTCAGGACGACTGGGAGGATGGACTGACATAGAAACTTGACGGGTACTGTATGACGGAAATAGATTCGAAAATTAGCACACTAGATAACGCGATTATGACGTTTTATTAGATAGGGAAAGGACTAGGAAAAGTCCTGAGGTAAGGGTACCCAGGCACCATCCGTCTGGGAAGTTAGAAATGTTGTTGATGTTCGAAATGTACCACCTCCTTCTCACCCTCTTATAGATGTAACCAAGCTGTCTGACTATTCTCCTGATCAATACCCTCTGTTGCCTCAGCCTGGAGAACTTCCAACCAAAAGAAGAAACTCAAAAATGGTTTAAAATCCACCTATGGGCAATGGCCCGACCAGGTTAATTTCTGATCGACTGACCGAGGTGTAAGTATTGGCAAATTGAGAACGCTCGCAGAAATAACAAGCGAGAGGGAAAAGGAGGGAAAGGTAAAAAGAGCTAAGCACGTAGGTAAATAGGATAGTAAAGATACGCAGGATATAAAAATAGATCTTGTTGGCCAACATTTGTTTTATGTTTTGTCGTGAATGTCTTATATATGCAATACATGTACTGTCTTCCTTTGTCGGAGTTTGTGTGTGTGTACTGTAGGGATTTATGTCCTCCCTCTGTTTGCGTCTCTCCGTTACCTGACCCCCTGCTGTTCTGTGTTGTGAGCGCACTAAATGACCTATTTTCGTACACGTCTCTCTCTCTCTCTCTGTCTATCTCTCTCCCCACCCCCTTATCTATCTCTCTCTCTCTCTCTCCCTCTCTCTACATGTCATACGTGTACCGAATGGCTCGTTTAGAATGCGGACGACTTTCACTCTCTATGAGAGTCTCCCTATTTCCTCTTCCTCTTTGTGGTAAAATTGTGCCCCACCGGCACCAGTCTGATTGGATACTTATTGAACGCGAAGGTGTTCAGCGAAATTGACCGAAACTAAAATGATCGTATCTCGCCATATTACTACCTCTCCTTTCTGCAAAATGAATGAACTCGAATTGGCTGAGAAGGAAAGGACAGATAAGACGACTAAAGTCCCCCAATCTGGCCTTTTATAGGGGAACTGTATGTCGATGGCACCTTATTTTTAGTTCATCAGAGACAAACGCCAACGTCTAGATAGACCTCCGATGCCCAGATTGCCCCACCCCTTTGCTCCCAAGCGCTAATGCCCGAAGCATCCCCGCCCCACTTGATTGACCCCAGCTGCTGTCCCGGATATAAACATGATGACCATGATTAACTGTCGTCCCTTGAGAGAAAAAAAAAACCTGTTTTACCCTGACTCTCGATGATAACGCCCCGCCCTGTTTGAAAGGGTTAGCCAGCCTTGAAGGGAAATGTTAGACTGTTAAGGCTCAGGTTAGAAAGACGAGTCTCCCTGGAGGTTCCGAAATGTTGAGTTTGATGGAATGCACAGTTGATAAGAGTCTGACTTTTCTCCATATGTGACATGTATAGACGATGAATAAAACTTGGCATGAATTCAGTAGGAATGCTGACATATGCACTGCTTGGTAATGAACCTCTGACTGTGACCGATGAGCGTATCTCCCAAATGCGTAGGATTGAGGGAAGAATTCACATGCATAAATGTCTTCTCCTGCCAGTTCTCTAAAGCTTGTTTTGTACCTATTCAAAGATATATGATCACCGGAGGAGAAGGGTCGGACGTGACGCACAGCCTGGCTGCAGATCTTGAGACACATGTGACCTCGACCAAAGGTGGAGCCACAGCACAACAGGAATACGGGACGAGGCAGCACTCTCCAATGTGGTAAATGAAAGGATCAATCAATCAATCAATCAGTGACACTTATAAAGCGCGCTACATACCCGTAGGGTCTCAAGGCGCTGGGGGGGGGGGGGGGGTGCTGCTACTGCTCGAACAGCCAGGTCTTCAGCTTCTTCCTGAAGGAGAGGTGGTCTTGGGTCAGGCGCAGATCGGACGGGAGGGAGTTCCAGGTCTTGGCGGCCAGGTAGGAGAAGGACCTTCCTCCTGTGGTTGCTCTTCGGATGCGGGGGACGGCGGCGAGGGCGTGGTTGGCTGATCGGAGGTGGCGTTTGGGAGCGTAGAAGTTGACTCGGCTGTTGAGGTAGCTCGGGCCTTGGTCGCTGCCCTGAAGCCCTCTGTCCGCCTACCCACACGTGCCTGAAGCTTCTGTCCCCCTCTTCAAGCCCGGTTGATGGGCTTGCTTGCTTGTTATCATTTGCTCCCTTGGTCCCTTTGGTGTGTCCCAGGAAAATCTGCCCCCACTCCGCCCTCTCACTCCCATCGACTATCGAAACTACACACCCTCTTTTCCACATGACTTCTTGTCGAAAGGAAGAACAGCATCCAGGTGGAAATGGGGTACGCCGCAGGAATATGGGTGCCGAGCATAAGGCGCCACTAAAAGGATTGGTTAGAGAACAGGACTGTGGTCTAGCAGCAGAGGACTGACCGCACCCTGCAACGCGTAAGGATGGACCCGAGCTGGACCTATAGCTCCACCGCCGGTGCTCAACAGCGCCAACGAAAGGACACGGACTAGAGCCTACCAGTGATGGCTCACGGCTAAAAAGACACTGTGACGAAGAGATCTTGTGTATTGAACTGAATTCCGCCCTCAACTACTTGGTCGGGATGTTCATTGGTCACATTTTTAAGTCAGAAACATTTATGCTATGTAGTGCTTTTGAAACGATAGGAACTCGACAAATGAATTTCCTATGTGCTGCATTCTGCCCATCACGTCAACTGTCCATGATTATATGCCAAATGTTAGTATTGACAAATGCTAATTCTTCAACCACGCCTGTTTATCTGTACCCTCATCAATTACAAAAATGAACTCTGTAATGTAAAAAGGGGCGACTGTGGAAAATTAGAGAAATTGATGTACATAAACAGCGTTCATTTCCCTTTTCCCACTCCTCTCCCTGTAAGCACCATGAATACCATAAAATATTGACCGCATCACTCCGCCAGTAAAAACCCGTACCCATATGTACATGACAGCCATTCTAGGCACCCTGGCCTTTTTCCCGCTCATTAGGATCACCGGCTTCCCTTCTGCGCGTATTTGAAACCCCCCCCTCTCTCACATGCATAGACCAAGAAACCCTCTCCCTCTGCGCGACCCTGCCCTGAAAGGCAACCCTTCTGCTTGACCCACGCAAACCCCCCGTTCCCTCTTGAAAAAGCATCCCTCGCCTCAGCTGACATAAACCCCCCCTCCCCAGCTGTATCTGACTGCCCCCGTTCTCTCATGTATAGGTCAGAAGACCTTTCTCTCTGTGCGACTCCGTCCCTGTGCGCACCCTGGCTCTCCCCTCCTCCCTCACATGGGCAAGTCATAAACCTTCTTCTTCTTCTGCAAGACCCTGTCCTTGGGAGTCACGGCCGCACCTGACCAGCACCTCCTTTCCTTTCATGAATAACCCCTCTGTTAGTAAACCCTCCCTCCGCGATGGACTATCCACACATGTCCGAGGCCAACGCCTAAGCCAGAAGATACTGTTTATTGCCCCTTATTGTATGGAGTCACTCCTCTTCAAAGAACCCACTATTGATCCTGGCTTCCCCACCCCTTGGGATACGATCAGGCGCACATATCCTAATAATCAGCGGAACACTCAGCTGCGTCATTGCCCCTTCTCTTATCGGCAGTTCAAGGGTCTCTATTGTAAACATATGTGGGGTAGGATTGACACGAGGATTATGGGGATGTCTTTTCTTTGTGTCACAATGTCCTGATTGTAATGCCAAGTGTTTTGTAAGGTATAAAAGACGAAGTCTCAGCTCACTTGTTAGAGCACCTCCCGACAGACACTGTGTTTCGTGTCCGAAATGACAGGCTCTCCTCATGAGTAATAAATCCTGTTCTTGTGATTCCTGCTCCCAGCGCCCGTCTCTTTATTTGGTAACTATTCAGAATGGGAACTAAGAGGCGACTTGCGCCAGCAGCCCGGGCATCGATAGTAATATGGGCTCGCGTTTTACAGTGTGATGCCCCATGAACGGAGGACACAGAATCGTTGATAACAGATTAAAACTGTCTATAAATAGTGAGGTCCACCCACTTTCTATTTGAGTACAAAATGCAAGTGTGCATGGTGTCCCTGGATTTCACAAGTTATGATACAAAGCGAGGTGACGTCATCAAGCCCCCGGTCCGGTTTCTAAGTACGTGTCAGTCCTTTTCAGAATGCCCAGGGACACCTATCATAGTGTCCACCCGAATTTAAGCGCATTATTCACTGAGACTTGATTACTACACGTTTTTGAGGAAGATTCAATTGTTTTTACATTCCGGCGTCAGGACCATTTCCTTGTTCCATGCACACTTGCATTTTGTACTTAAATAGAAAGTGGTCACACGCCAGGTCACACGAGCCTCCTTGGCAGCCTGGTGGTAGAGGGGTGGGCCCCTGTACATGACGGACAAGGATCGAGGGCTGGGGGCTCACCGCTCAAGGACGCAGGTGGGTTGCGCCTTGCGTGGTTCTCAGATAGGAGATGTGAGCCAGAGGGCCCCTTGGTGCTGGAGTAAGTAGTTATCGCATACCCAGTGGTTATGAACAGTTATACTTATACATATTTAAAATGTGTTTATCTGAATTTTTACAATGTGAATTTTGAAAAAATTGTCTTGTCATGTTTATGAATGTTTTGAAGTTATTAAACATGGCCGTTTTACCCACACTCTGGACTGGTTAGTTGATTGTGGGATTGCATGAGGTTGGGGCGGGGGACATGCTGGGGGGTTCGGGCTCTATTTTCCCTCTACTGCTCACTTTTAGGGTACTACTTTATTCTTTTTGGCTTAGTACTGCATGATAGGGACGTGTCACACAGGCATCTAAGGCATGGCACATTCCGCTTACCTTAAAACGAAACCAAATAAATCTCAGTGGACCATTAAGGCAGCTTTAAGTTACTCTGGTCTGGCATGGAATCCAGGACTTAATCTTGAGTAGATCTAACAAGGGAGGGTAGATGAGGAGTGGTTGTGGTCTAATGGTAAATCCTGTGATTCTAGGCAAATAGCTTAATCTCCTGTGCCTAAAAAATGATGTCAACGGTGCTCAGAAGAAGCACTCCAATATCTTCGAGTGAAGTTCGAGCCATATAAAATTAAAAAACATAGGTACTTGCACCAGGGAGGTTCTGGACATCTTTGTAGCTCTCTATACTATATGAGTTGCACTCTCATATAGGCCCTCGCGGGATGAAAGTTAGTGCCTGATGCAATCAGCGTGGAATCAACCAGCCCCATTTTTAGGTCTCGCCTGAGACAGCGCATCGCTGTCTCTTTGAGACATTTAGTAAGTGGCTTTTAAAAGTGCCACCAGAGGCTTTTGCTGGCTTACCGCTTGCGTTCACGAGCTTGTGCACGTGCACAGCTGCCATCTGTGTTTTTATTGCTGTAATCCTGCTCGTCTGCTCGCACTGCCCCCTCCGCCCCCTCCCTCCTCGTCAGTTTCATTTGCCTCTTCCATGTCCTGCAGGGCCAAGGAAGCTAACAGACAGCCCGTCTGAAGAGAAGCGCCCCAGACGTGTGACACTTCAGTCCGGAATGCACCATTTACAGGTTTCTGGAGCCGTCCTTTAGGTCTGTTCTGTTGAAAGCCTGTAATTGTGTGGCACTTTCTTGGGAAATACAATTAGGACTAGAACCCCAAAATGAGTTCTTTACCATCAGGTAATATCAAAGATATTTCACAGAGGTCATTTATGTTAAGCACGGCGCATCAAGTGTTTTTTTAGCATAACTGAAATCAGTACCTTGTACACTTTGGATTTATCACATATTAAAAAGCATTGTAAATGTGCGAGAAAAAAAGTCTGATTGAAAAAACAAAACAAAATAATTCAAACAAAGTCATGCATATACATAAAGGTTTTAGGAAAATACGATTTCATCTTCTATTCCTCTCTCTGTTTATTTACCTTTGCATTTTTGACAGTAATAGCAATATCACACATTTTAAAATACTGCAAAAAAATGTGGAATCCTGATACTTCTCAAGTGAGTTTCCCCGCTGGCCAGAGAAGTCGTCCCTGATTTCTTAAGGAGGGTTCCATCGATGGCTCTGCTGCATGGATGGCTCTGCTGCACGAGACAGCGGCTGGAGTAAGTCTAGAGAGAACTCGTCGAGATCCCGATGATTGGAGGTGAGGAGTGTCTCTCTCCTGGCCAGTGGCCACACTGGCACAACACTCAGAAACATGGCCGCGGAGTTCACCGAGGTGACCTGGCAGCAGAAAGTCTACACCCTTGATGCATTTCTTTGGACCTTAGTTCGGAGTGGAGCTCAAAGGGGTGTGCAGGCAAGGCCAAACATCGCACCACCCTCCTTTAGTACACGAGTTATTGGAGCTGCAGGACCTTAGCTAGTTTTTTATTCAGTAGAAAGACAACATTAATCCTTACACTTGACATTCTTTGAATGAAATCATTCATCTTGCACGTGACAAGAAATCACTAAAACAGCATATACGTACAAGATATTGGCAGCATAATTTGCCTTTATCCTACTCAGAGAACATCACCTGGCAAAGCAAAAGCTTTAACAATCCAAGTACAACTGTCACTGGAAACATGTTTGACTTTCCAGATAACAGCAAAGGCTTCCATATGCAAATAAGGAGAAAACACCGAATTCATATGTTGGCCACACAGACCTTACCTGCTCTTCCTTGCCTATGCATGCGCCTGTGATATCTATGCTGTTACTGCCTAATCAGTATGCAAAACATTTGCAACATGTAGTCATAAATACCCCTTACAGGAGCTGGTAAGCATCCTAGAAATTGTATGTTCGTCTAATTGGCAACTCCAATTGCCCTTCACAGGCCATGCAAATAACGGGCACTGGAGCTTTAAATCACAATAGCGCTGGTTGATTTTTATTGGGCTGTTCGATTAGGTGGGGTCAAGTGACGGTTTACTTACATTAAAGAAAGGCGTTGTGGTAGTGTTCATAGCATTCCTATGAACTGGGGTGGCATTTGTTGAAGCAGAGGCATGATCCGAGAGCTCCAGGCCAAAGGATGGGTAACACGAATATACTTCAAAAAACGTAGAATGTCTGCAGGTAAGTGGAAACCAAGATGCAGTGCGTGGGTAGACAGTCATACTACCAAGGGATGGGGGGAGGGGGCTAGGGTGGTAGAGCAAAATCATTTGTCAAATGCTGGTCATGCATAATTTTCCCACTGTCATCGTTTTCACGTTAACATCTGTAGGCTCTTTAACATTGTTATTCGTAAGACAATGTTATTGGACTTGTTCTTATCCAGCAATAATCCACTTATTTGGCGAGGCATTCAGCATAGACTGACTTCCCACCTCCATATGAAATACAGGTGCTTGGTGCAGTTTTATATATCACCAAAAGATAGCTCAGTCACTATAACGTATTTACCTATGAAGACAGAAAGAAAATAGACTGCACAATTTAGTACTCAGTGATAAAATGTATTCTATTTACTGAACATCTTTTCTATAGTAAACAATCACCTGGAGGCACTGTGCAAGACTATTTTTGGGATACTGAAAAAACAAAGTGTAACAATGGGTCAACAGAAAAGTAAAGCAGCTATCTAGACAACTGTATGTGTGTTTTTTAGAGAACACAATCCCAGAATCCAAAGTATTCTTAGTGAAAAGTTGTTCCCATCAGATACCCGTCCTGTACCGCCCTACATCACTTGGGATCCTTCACCAGAAGGAAGTGGAACGAACCACTTAGGATTAGGTGGATTGTGACCTAGTCGAAATGTGAAGGAATGTAGGGTGTGTGGGTAGATTATTATGATGGTATCAGGGGGCATAGACAAATCAAAAAGCAGTGCATTGGGTGCTCGCTGTGGCGTGTGAAAGTGAGGAAGTTAATATTGGGTTGAGGGAGTGGAAAAAGAGTTTATTATGTTCCTACCCTCACCCAAGGTTAAAAAACAGTGCAAGTAGTGATAACAAATAACTACTGAGATTTTATATTGGTCGACATGTTTCTGCAGTATTAGGTTCAAAGGATACCAGTCTGCTTCATCAGGACCTAGTTGTTAAGGAAGTGCTACTGCTCATCTTGAAGTGAATATTGTGTATAAAAAATCATTTCACCTGAAAAACACAGATGGAAAAGATCCAGTCAGTCAACAATAGACGAACACACATGTAAATACAAAAAACATACAGTTAGTGGCGAGGGCTGCAAATGCACAGAGATAATCTTGTGATATTTAAATGAATGCCAAACATTTCAAGGTCATAGGTTGTACCAATAATCAACTCATTCAACCAGGTACCTATATCCTGGGTTTATGCAAAGTTTTGAACACTCACCCATGTTCTGAGGAATGGACTCTCCACCTCACCCGGCAACAGCTCAGGTACAAAATGGAGCACCGCTCTAATGGATGTGAACAAAAAAGAAATGAAAGAAGAAGAGCTCGCTAGAACTCTGTCTGAAAAACACATTCTCTCTGCCATTCAGGGTTTGTAGCCAGGAATCCAAGAACATTTTGTAATGTTTGTAGTAACCTGTATATATTCAACCATGGGCCAAAAGAAGTTCTTATACATACTCTTAATGTAGTTAGGTCGTTAATCTAGCAGGGCTAATTATAGTACCCTGTATGTGTTCACCCATTGGTCAACCGGAGTACTCTTAACCCCTTCGCTGCTGGGCCTTTTCCCCTCCTGTGCTGAGCCCTTTTTTGGCTATTTGGGGTAGTGCGCGCTTAGGCCCCTGTAACTTTTTGACCACATAAGCTATCCACGCCAAATTTGCGTCCTTTTCTTCCAACATCATGTGGATTCCAAAGGCGCCCAGGGTTTGTGGATTCCCTTGGAGGGGTCCCAGAAATTAACCAAAATATAGTGATTTTTTTGTTTTTTTCAGAAAAATGGGAAAAATGGGCTGCAAATGAAAGCCTCTGGGTTTTTCCCTGAAAACGGTATCAAAAAATGGTTTGTGGGGCTGAAATCTCCGTTTTCTCAGCTTTCAGGGAATGACAGTCTTTTGTCAGGGAACCAACATTTTTTACACAGTTTTGGCATTTTTCTGGGACATAGCCTATTTTTGCTATTTTTAGAGCTTTCCACCTCCTTCCAATTAATGGTAGAAAAGAGTTTGAAAGCAATAATGGATCCTAGAAAGCTGTACATTTTCGAAAAGTAAACAAAATTCTGAATTCAGAAAGGGGTCATTTGTCTAAATCCATGAAGGATTCTTTATCGAAAGTAACAGTTAAATCTTGGAATAATAGAAAATTTGTTGAAAAAAACAGCCTTTTGTCTCAACGTTTTCACCTATAACTTTTTCTAATCTTGACAGCTCTTGGAAAGCAATATACTGTTACATCCGTTAGACCTTCCTGGTTGTGGGGATATATAGGACTTGTAGTTTCACCAAGAACCCAACGAACCCAGATCCAAAAACTGAGCAGCAACTTGCAATGTTTTTTTTTCTTTTACTGGGTATAGAGCACTTTGTCTTTGAAAATGTATACATGGAAAAATCTGTATGAAAGACACCTATGTATTTCTGAATTAGGTACAAAATATAGAGTTCAGAAACAGTATATAATTGCACATTTTCAAAATTGGGAATACCCATACTAGCTTGAGAATTATTGGTCATTTTTCAAAAACATTTTTTTTTTACACAATGTCTGTCATTGAAAGGGAGAAATCCTAGAAAGCTCATTTGGTAATAACAGTTGATTTACAAATCTGAATTACCCGAAGTCTCCCGATAAAAACGGTACCTCACTTGTGTGGGTCGGCCTTGTGCCTGCGATAGGAAACGGCGCAAAATGCAACGTGGTCACACCTCAATTTTGCAGTTACAAATTGACCCTTTTATGGCAAAGTGCCTACCTGTAGTTTTTGCACCCTAGCTCTGCCAGGTACCTAGGGAAACCTAGCAAACCTATACATTTTTGGAAAGTAGACACCGTGGGGAATTCAGGATGGGGTGACTCGACTGCCTACCACCAGGCTTTGTTACCCAGAATCCCTTGCAAAGTTTAGAATTTGACAAAAAAAACACATTTTCCTCACATTTCGGTAGTGTAAAGTTCTGGAATCTGCGTGGATCAACAAACTTCCACCCACCCAGCGTTCCCCCAGGTCTCCCGAGAAAAATGGTACCTCACTTGCGTGGGTAGGCATAGTGGCTGCGACACGAAACAGCTCAAAATGCAACGTGGTTGCACTTCAATTTCCCAGTGAAATCTTGTGCTATTTGGACAAAGAGACTACCTTTTGTTTTTGAGTCCTAGTTCTGCCAGCACATAGGGAAACCTAGCAAACCTATACATTTTTGAAAACTAGACACCCAGGGGAATTCAGGATGGGGTGACTCGTCTGCCTACCCCCAGGTTTTGTTACCCAGAATCCCTTGCAAAGCTAAAATTATGACAAAAAAACACATTTTCCTCACATTTCTGTGGTGGAAAGTTCTGGAATCTGCGTGGATTAACAAATTTCCACCCACCCAGCGTTCCCCCAGGTCTCCTGAGAAAAATGATACCTCACTTGCGTGGGTAGGCATAGTGGCTGCAACACGAAACAGCGCAAAACGCAACGCGGTTGCACCTCAATTTCCCAGTGAAATCTTGTGCTTTTTGGACAAAGAGACTACCTTTAGTTTTTGAGTCCTAGCTCTGCCAGCACCTAGGGAAACCTAGCAAACCTATACATTTGTGCAAACTAGACACCCAGGGAAATTCAGGATGGGGTGACTCGTCTGCCTACCCCCTGGTTTTGTTACCCAGAATCCCTTGCAAAGCTAAAAATATGACAAATAAAACACATTTTCCTCACATTTCTGTGGTGGAAAGTTCTGGAATCTGCGTGGATCACCAGATTTCCACCCACCCAGCGTTCCCCCAGATCTCACGAGAAAAATGGTATCTCACTTGCGTGGGTAGGCATAGTGGCTGCGACAGGAAACAGCGCAAAACGCAACGTGGTCGGTCACAACTCAATTTTTCTGTGAAATTGTGGCCTTTTTGGGCAAAGAGACTACCTTTTGTTTTTGAACCCTAGCTCTGCCGGCACCCAGGGAAACCTAGCAAACCTATATATTTTTGAAAAGTAGACACCCAGGGGAATTCAGGATGGGGTGACTCGACTGCCTACCCCCAGGTTCTCTTACCCAGAATCCCTTGCAAATCTAAGAAATTGGAAAAAAAACACATTTTCCTCACATTTCTGTGGTGGAAAGTTCTGGAATCTGCGTGGATCACCAGATTTCCACCCACCCAGCGTTCCCCCAGATCTCCCGAGAAAAATGGTATCTCACTTGCGTGGGTAGGCATAGTGGCTGTGACAGGAAACAGCGCAAAACGCAACGTTGTCACAACTCAATTTTTCTGTGAAATTGTGGCCTTTTTGGGCAAAGAGACTACCTTTTGTTTTTGAACCCTAGCTCTGCCGGCACCCAGGGAAACCTAGCAAACCTATATATTTTTGAAAAGTAGACACCCAGGGAAATTCAGGATGGGGTGACTCGACTGCCTACCCCCAGGTTCTCTTACCCGGAATCCCTTGCAAAGCTAAGAAATTGGAAAAAAAACACATTTTCCTCACATTTCTGTGGTGGAAAGTTCCGGAACCTGCGTGGATCAACAAATTTCCACCAACCCAGCGTTTCCCCAGGTCTCCCGAGAAAAATGGTATCTCACTTGCGTGGGTAGGCATAGTGGCTGCGACAGGAAACAGCGCAAAACGCAACGTGGTCACAACTCAATTTTTCTGTGAAATTGTGGCCTTTTTGGGCAAAGAGACTACCTTTTGTTTTTGAACCCGAGCTCTGCCGGCACCCAGGGAAACCTAGCAAACCTATATATTTTTGAAAAGTAGACACCCAGGGGTATTCAGGATGGGGTGACTCGACTGCCTACCCCCAGGTTCTCTTACCCAGAATCCCTTGCAAAGCTAAGAAATTGGAAAAAAAACACATTTTCCTCACATTTCTGTGGTGGAAAGGTCCGGAATCTGCGTGGATCAACAAATTTCCACCCACCCAGCGTTCCCCCAGGTCTCCCAAGAAAAATGGTATCTCACTTGCGTGGGTAGGCATAGTGGCTGCGACAGGAAACAGCGCAAAATGCAACGTTGTCACAACTCAATTTTTCTGTGAAATTGTGGCCTTTTTGGGCAAAGAGACTACCTTTAGTTTTTGAACGCTAGCTCTGCCGGCACCCAGGGAAACCTAGCAA
The DNA here is from genome assembly GCF_964263255.1 of Lissotriton vulgaris. Taxonomy (NCBI): domain Eukaryota; kingdom Metazoa; phylum Chordata; class Amphibia; order Caudata; family Salamandridae; genus Lissotriton; species Lissotriton vulgaris. Next base: position 73,232 of record NW_028247951.1, on the reverse strand, counting down.
ACCTATATATTTTTGAAAAGTAGACACCCAGGGGAATTCAGGATGGGGTGACTCGACTGCCTACCCCCAGGTTCTCTTACCCAGAATCCCTTGCAAAGCTAAGAAATTGGAAAAAAAATGCATTTTCCTCACATTTCTGTGGTGGAAAGTTCCGGAATCTGCGTGGATCAACAAATTTCCACCCACCCAGCGTACCCCCAGGTCTCCCGAGAAAAATGGTATCTCACTTGCGTGGGTAGGCATAGTGGCTGCGACAGGAAACAGCGCAAAACGCAACGTGGTCACAACTCAATTTTTCTGTGAAATTGTGGCCTTTTGGGCAAAGAGACTACCTTTTGTTTTTGAACCCTAGCTCTGCCGGCACCCAGGGAAACCTAGCAAACCTATATATTTTTGAAAAGTAGACACCCAGGGGAATTCAGGATGGGGTGACTCGACTGCCTACCCCCAGGTACTCTTACCCAGAATCCCTTGCAAAGCTAAGAAATTGGAAAAAAAAACACATTTTCCTCACATTTCTGTGGTGGAAAGGTCCGGAATCTGCGTGGATCAACAAATTTCCACCCACCCAGCGTTCCCCCAGGTCTCCCAAGAAAAATGGTATCTCACTTGCGTGGGTAGGCATAGTGGCTGCGACAGGAAACAGCGCAAAACGCAACGTGGTCACAACTCAATTTTTCTGTGAAATTGTGGCCTTTTTGGGCAAAGAGACTACCTTTTGTTTTTGAACGCTAGCTCTGCCGGCACCCAGGGAAACCTAGCAAACTTATATATATTTTTGAAAAGTAGACACCCAGGGGAATTCAGGAAGGGGTGACTCGACTGATTACCCCCAGGTTCTCTTACCCAGAATCCCTTGCAAAGCTAAGAAATTGGAAAAAAAATGCATTTTCCTCACATTTCTGTGGTGGAAAGTTCCGGAATCTGCGTGGATCAACAAATTTCCACCCACCCAGCGTACCCCCAGGTCTCCCGAGAAAAATGGTATCTCACTTGCGTGGGTAGGCATAGTGGCTGCGACAGGAAACAGCGCAAAACGCAAAGTGGTCACAACTCAATTTTTCTGTGAAATTGAGGCCTTTTGGGCAAAGAGACTACCTTTTGTTTTTGAACCCTAGCTCTGCCGGCACCCAGGTAAACCTAGCAAACCTATATATTTTTGAAAAGTAGACACCCAGGGGAATTCAGGATGGGGTGACTCGACTGCCTACCCCCAGGTACTCTTACCCAGAATCCCTTGCAAAGCTAAGAAATTGGAAAAAAAAACGCATTTTCCTCACATTTCTGTGGTGCAAAGTTCCGGAATCTGCGTGGATCAACAAATTTCCACCCACCCAGCGTTCCCCCAGGTCTCCCGAGAAAAATGGTATCTCACTTGCGTGGGTAGGCATAGTGGCTGCGACAGGAAACAGCGCAAAACGCAACGTGGTCACAACTCAATTTTTCTGTGAAATTGTGGCCTTTTTGGGCAAAGAGACTACCTTTTGTTTTTGAACCCTAGCTCTGCCGGCACCCAGGGAAACCTAGCAAACCTATATATTTTTAAAAAGTAGACACCCTGGGGAATTCAGGATGGGGTGACTCGACTGCCTACCCCCAGGTTCTCTTACCCAGAATCCCTTGCAAAGCTAAGAAATTGGAAAAAAACACATTTTCCTCACATTTCTGTGGTGGAAAGTTCCGGAATCTGCGTGGATCAACAAATTTCCACCCACCCAGCGTTACACCAGGTCTCCCGAGAAAAATGGTATCTCACTTGCGTGGGTAGGCATAGTGGCTGCGACAGGAAACAGCGCAAAACGCAACGTGGTCACAACTCAATTTTTCTGTGAAATTGTGGCCTTTTTGGGCAAAGAGACTACCTTTTGTTTTTGAACCCTAGCTCTGCCGGCACCCAGGGAAACCTAGCAAACCTATATATTTTTGAAAAGTAGACACCCAGGGGAATTCAGGATGGGGTGACTCGACTGCCTACCCCCAGGTACTCTTACCCAGAATCCCTTGCAAATCTAAGAAATTGGAAAAAAAACGCATTTTCCTCACATTTCTGTGGTGGAAAGTTCCGGAATCTGCGTGGATCAACAAATTTCCACCCACGCAGCGTTCCCCCAGGTCTCCCGAGAAAAATGGTATCTCACTTGCGTGGGTAGGCATAGTGGCTGCGACAGGAAACAGCGCAAAACGCAACGTGATCACAACTCAATTTTTCTGTGAAATTGTGGCCTTTTTGGGCAAAGAGACTACCTTTGGTTTTTGAACCCTAGCTCTGCCAGCACCCAGGGAAACCTAGCAAACCTATATATTTTTGTAAAGTAGACACCCAGGGGAATTCAGGATGGGGTGACTCGACTGCCTACCCCCATGTTCTCTTACCCAGAATCCCTTGCAAAGCTAGGAAATTGGAAAAAAAAAACACATTTTCCTCACATTTCTGTGGTGGAAAGTTCCGGAATCTGCGTGGATCAACAAATTTCCACCCACCCAGCGTTCCCCCAGGTCTCCAGAGAAAAATGGTATCTCACTTGCGTGGGTAGGCATAGTGGCTGCGACAGGAAACAGCGCAAAACGCAACGTGGTCACAACTCAATTTTTCTGTGAAATTGTGGCCTTTTTGGGCAATTAGACTACCTTTTGTTTTTGAACCCTAGCTCTGCCGGCACCCAGGGAAACCTAGCAAACCTATATATTTTTAAAAAGTAGACACCCAGGGGAATTCAGGATGGGGTGACTCGACTGCCTACCCCCAGGTTCTCTTACCCAGAATCCCTTGCAAAGCTAAGAAATTGGAAAAAAAAAAACATTTTCCTCACATTTCTGTGGTGGAAAGTTCCGGAATCTGCGTGGATCAACAAATTTCCACCCACCCAGTGTTACACCAGGTCTCCCGAGAAAAATGGTATCTCACTTGCGTGGGTAGGCATAGTGGCTGCGACAGGAAACAGCGCAAAACGCAACATGGTCACAACTCAATTTTTCTGTGAAATTGTGGCCTTTTTGGGCAAAGAGACTACCTTTTGTTTTTGAACCCTAGCTCTGCCGGCACCCAGGGAAACCTAGCAAACCTATATATTTTTGAAAAGTAGACACCCAGGGGAATTCAGGATGGGGTGACTCGACTGCCTACCCCCAGGTTCTCTTACCCAGAATCCCTTGCAAAGCTAAGAAATTGGAAAAAAACACATTTTCCTCACATTTCTGTGGTGGAAAGTTCCGGAATCTGCGTCGATCAACAAATTTCCACCCACCCAGCGTTCCCCCAGGTCTCCCGAGAAAAATGGTATCTCACTTGCGTGGGTAGGCATAGTGGCTGCGACAGGAAACAGCGCAAAACGCAACGTGGTCACAACTCAATTTTTCTGTGAAATTGTGGCCTTTTTGGGCAAAGAGACTACCTTTTGTTTTTGAACCCTAGCTCTGCCGGCACCCAGGGAAACCTAGAAAACCTATATATTTTTGAAAAGTAGACACCCAGGGAAATTCAGGATGGGGTGACTCGACTGCCTACCCCCAGGTTCTCTTACCCAGAATCCCTTGCAAAGCTAAGACATTGGAAAAAAAAACGCATTTTCCTCAAATTTCTGTGGTGGAAAGTTCCGGAATCTGCGTGGATCAACAAATTTCCACCCACCCAGCGTTCCCCCAGGTCTCCCGAGAAAAATGGTATCTCACTTGCGTGGGTAGGCATAGTCGCTGCGACAGGAAACAGCGCAAAACGCAACGTGGTCACAACTCAATTTTTCTGTGAAATTGTGGCCTTTTTGGGCAAAGAGTCTACCTTTTGTTTTTGAACCCTAGCTCTGCCGGCACCCAGGGAAACCTAGCAAACCTATATATTTTTGAAAAGTAGACACCCAGGGGAATTCAGGATGGGGTGACTCGACTGCCTACCCCCAGGTTCTCTTACCCAGAATCCCTTGCAAAGCTAAGACATTGGAAAAAAAAACGCATTTTCCTCACATTTCTGTGGTGGAAAGTTCCGGAATCTGCGTGGATCAACAAATTTCCACCCACCCAGCGTTCCCCCAGGTCTCCCGAGAAAAATGGTATCTCACTTGCGTGGGTAGGCATAGTGGCTGCGACAGGAAACAGCGCAAAACGCAACGTGGTCACAACTCAATTTTTCTGTGAAATTGTGGCCTTTTTGGGCAAAGAGACTACCTTTTGTTTTTGAACCCTAGCTCTGCCGGCACCCAGGGAAACCTAGCAAACCTATATATTTTTGAAAAGTAGACACCCAGGGGAATTCAGGATGGGGTGACTCGACTGCCTACCCCCAGGTTCTCTTACCCAGAATCCCTTGCAAAGCTAAGACATTGGAAAAAAAAACGCATTTTCCTCACATTTCTGTGGTGGAAAGTTCCGGAATCTGCGTGGATCAACAAATTTCCACCCACCCAGCGTTCCCCCAGGTCTCCCGAGAAAAATGGTATCTCACTTGCGTGGGTAGGCATAGTGGCTGCGACAGGAAACAGCGCAAAACGCAACGTGGTCACAACTCAATTTTTCTGTGAAATTGTGGCCTTTTTGGGCAAAGAGACTACCTTTTGTTTTTGAACCCTAGCTCTGCCGGCACCCAGGGAAACCTAGCAAACCTATATATTTCTGAAAAGTAGACACCCAGGGGAATTCAGGATGGGGTGACTCGACTGCCTACCCCCAGGTTCTCTTACCCAGAATCCCTTGCAAAGCTAAGAAATTGGAAAAAAAACACATTTTCCTCACATTTCTGTGGTGGAAAGTTCCGGAATCTGCGTGGATCAACAAATTTCCACCCACCCAGCGTTACACCAGGTCTCCCGAGAAAAATGGTATCTCACTTGCGTGGGTAGGCATAGTGGCTGCGACAGGAAACAGCGCAAAACGCAACGTGGTCACAACTCAATTTTTCTGTGAAATTGTGGCCTTTTTGGTCAAAGAGACTACCTTTTGTTTTTGAACCCTAGCTCTGCCGGCACCCAGGGAAACCTAGCAAACCTATATATTTTTGAAAAGTAGACACCCAGGGAAATTCAGGATGGGGTGACTCGACTGCCTACCCCCAGGTTCTCTTACCCAGAATCCCTTGCAAAGCTAAGAAATCGGAAAAAAACCACATTTTCCTCACATTTCTGTGGTGGAAAGTTCCGGAATCTGCGTTGATCAACAAATTTCCACCCACCCAGCGTTCCCCCAGGTCTCCCGAGAAAAATGGTATCTCATTTGCGTGGGTAGGCATAGTGGCTGCGACAGGAAACAGTGCAAAACGCAACGTGGTCACAACTCAATTTTTCTGTGAAATTGTGGCCTTTTTGGGCAAAGAGACTACCTTTTGTTTTTGAACCCTAACTCTGCCGGCACCTAGGGAAACCTAGCAAACCTATATATTTTTGAAAAGTAGACACCCAGGGGAATCCAGGATGGGGTGACTCGACTGCCTACCCCCAGGTTCTCTTACCCAGAATCCCTTGCAAAGCTAAGAAATTGGAAAAAAAACAAATTTTCCTCACATTTCTGTGGTGGAAAGTTCCGGAATCTGCGTGGATCAACAAATTTCCACCCACCCAGCGTTCCCCCAGGTCTCCCGAGAAAAATGGTATCTCACTTGCGTGGGTAGGCATAGTGGCTGCGACAGGAAACAGCGCAAAACGCAACGTGGTCACAACTCAATTTTTCTGTGAAATTGAGGCCTTTTTGGGCAAAGAGACTACCTTTTGTTTTTGAACCCTAGCTCTGCCGGCACCCAGGGAAACCTAGCAAACCTATATATTTTTGAAAAGTAGATACCCAGGGGAATTCAGGATGGGGTGAATCGACTGCCTACCCCCAGGTTCTCTTACCCAGAATCCCTTGCAAAACTAAGACATTGGAAAAAAAAACGCGGTTTCCTCACATTTCTTTGGTGGAAAGTTCCGGAATCTGCGTGGATCAACAAATTTCCACCCACCCAGCGTTCCCCCAGGTCTCCCGAGAAAAATGGTATCTCACTTGCGTGGGTAGGCATAGTGGCTGCGACAGGAAACAGCGCAAAACGCAACGTGGTCACAACTCAATTTTTCTGTGAAATTGTGGCCTTTTTGGGCAAAGAGACTACCTTTTGTTTTTGAACCCTAGCTCTGCCGGCACCCAGGGAAACCTAGCAAACCTATATATTTTTGAAAAGTAGACACCCAGGGGAATTCAGGATGGGGTGACTAGACTGCCTACCCCCAGGTTCTCTTACCCAGAATCCCTTGCAAAGCTAAGAAATTGGAAAAAAAAACGCATTTTCCTCACATTTCTGTGGTGGAAAGTTCCGGAATCTGCGTGGATCAACAAATTTCCACCCAGCCAGCGTTCCCCCAGGTCTCCCGAGAAAAATGGTATCTCACTTGCGTGGGTAGGCATAGTGGCTGCGACAGGAAACAGCACAAAACGCAACGTGGTCACAACTCAATTTTTCTGTGAAATTGTGGCCTTTTTGGGCAAAGAGACTACCTTTTGTTTTTGAACCCTAGCTCTGCCGGCACCCAGGGAAACCTAGCAAACCTATATATTTTTGAAAAGTAGACACCCAGGGGAATTCAGGATGGGGTGACTCGACTGCCTACCCCCAGGTTCTCTTACCCAGAATCCCTTGCAAAGCTAAGAAATTGGAAAAGAAAACACATTTTCCTCACATTTCTGTGGTGGAAAGTTCCGGAATCTGCGTGGATCAACAAATTTCCACCCACCCAGCGTTCCCCCAGGTCTCCCGAGAAAAATGGTATCTCACTTGCGTGGGTAGGCATAGTGGCTGCGACAGGAAACAGCGCAAAACGCAACGTGGTCACAACTCAATTTTTCTGTGAAATTGTGGCCTTTTTGGGCAAAGAGACTACCTTTTGTTTTTGAACCCTAGCTCTGCCGGCACCCAGGGAAACCTAGAAAACCTATATATTTTTGAAAAGTAGACACCCAGGGAAATTCAGGATGGGGTGACTCGACTGCCTACCCCCAGGTTCTCTTACCCAGAATCCCTTGCAAAGCTAAGACATTGGAAAAAAAAACGCATTTTCCTCAAATTTCTGTGGTGGAAAGTTCCGGAATCTGCGTGGATCAACAAATTTCCACCCACCCAGCGTTCCCCCAGGTCTCCCGAGAAAAATGGTATCTCACTTGCGTGGGTAGGCATAGTGGCTGCGACAGGAAACAGCGCAAAACGCAACGTGGTCACAACTCAATTTTTCTGTGAAATTGTGGCCTTTTTGGGCAAAGAGTCTACCTTTTGTTTTTGAACCCTAGCTCTGCCGGCACCCAGGGAAACCTAGCAAACCTATATATTTTTGAAAAGTAGACACCCAGGGGAATTCAGGATGGGGTGACTCGACTGCCTACCCCCAGGTTCTCTTACCCAGAATCCCTTGCAAAGCTAAGACATTGGAAAAAAAACGCATTTTCCTCACATTTCTGTGGTGGAAAGTTCCGGAATCTGCGTGGATCAACAAATTTCCACCCACCCAGCGTTCCCCCAGGTCTCCCGAGAAAAATGGTATCTCACTTGCGTGGGTAGGCATAGTGGCTGCGACAGGAAACAGCGCAAAACGCAACGTGGTCACAACTCAATTTTTCTGTGAAATTGTGGCCTTTTTGGGCAAAGAGACTACCTTTTGTTTTTGAACCCTAGCTCTGCCGGCACCCAGGGAAACCTAGCAAACCTATATATTTTTGAAAAGTAGACACCCAGGGGAATTCAGGATGGGGTGACTCGACTGCCTACCCCCAGGTTCTCTTACCCAGAATCCCTTGCAAAGCTAAGACATTGGAAAAAAAAACGCATTTTCCTCACATTTCTGTGGTGGAAAGTTCCGGAATCTGCGTGGATCAACAAATTTCCACCCACCCAGCGTTCCCCCAGGTCTCCCGAGAAAAATGGTATCTCACTTGCGTGGGTAGGCATAGTGGCTGCGACAGGAAACAGCGCAAAACGCAACGTGGTCACAACTCAATTTTTCTGTGAAATTGTGGCCTTTTTGGGCAAAGAGACTACCTTTTGTTTTTGAACCCTAGCTCTGCCGGCACCCAGGGAAACCTAGCAAACCTATATATTTCTGAAAAGTAGACACCCAGGGGAATTCAGGATGGGGTGACTCGACTGCCTACCCCCAGGTTCTCTTACCCAGAATCCCTTGCAAAGCTAAGAAATTGGAAAAAAAACACATTTTCCTCACATTTCTGTGGTGGAAAGTTCCGGAATCTGCGTGGATCAACAAATTTCCACCCACCCAGCGTTACACCAGGTCTCCCGAGAAAAATGGTATCTCACTTGCGTGGGTAGGCATAGTGGCTGCGACAGGAAACAGCGCAAAACGCAACGTGGTCACAACTCAATTTTTCTGTGAAATTGTGGCCTTTTTGGTCAAAGAGACTACCTTTTGTTTTTGAACCCTAGCTCTGCCGGCACCCAGGGAAACCTAGCAAACCTATATATTTTTGAAAAGTAGACACCCAGGGAAATTCAGGATGGGGTGACTCGACTGCCTACCCCCAGGTTCTCTTACCCAGAATCCCTTGCAAAGCTAAGAAATCGGAAAAAAACCACATTTTCCTCACATTTCTGTTGTGGAAAGTTCCGGAATCTGCGTTGATCAACAAATTTCCACCCACCCAGCGTTCCCCCAGGTCTCCCGAGAAAAATGGTATCTCATTTGCGTGGGTAGGCATAGTGGCTGCGACAGGAAACAGTGCAAAACGCAACGTGGTCACAACTCAATTTTTCTGTGAAATTGTGGCCTTTTTGGGCAAAGAGACTACCTTTTGTTTTTGAACCCTAACTCTGCCGGCACCTAGGGAAACCTAGCAAACCTATATATTTTTGAAAAGTAGACACCCAGGGGAATCCAGGATGGGGTGACTCGACTGCCTACCCCCAGGTTCTCTTACCCAGAATCCCTTGCAAAGCTAAGAAATTGGAAAAAAAACAAATTTTCCTCACATTTCTGTGGTGGAAAGTTCCGGAATCTGCGTGGATCAACAAATTTCCACCCACCCAGCGTTCCCCCAGGTCTCCCGAGAAAAATGGTATCTCACTTGCGTGGGTAGGCATAGTGGCTGCGACAGGAAACAGCGCAAAACGCAACGTGGTCACAACTCAATTTTTCTGTGAAATTGAGGCCTTTTTGGGCAAAGAGACTACCTTTTGTTTTTGAACCCTAGCTCTGCCGGCACCCAGGGAAACCTAGCAAACCTATATATTTTTGAAAAGTAGATACCCAGGGGAATTCAGGATGGGGTGAATCGACTGCCTACCCCCAGGTTCTCTTACCCAGAATCCCTTGCAAAACTAAGACATTGGAAAAAAAAACGCGGTTTCCTCACATTTCTTTGGTGGAAAGTTCCGGAATCTGCGTGGATCAACAAATTTCCACCCACCCAGCGTTCCCCCAGGTCTCCCGAGAAAAATGGTATCTCACTTGCGTGGGTAGGCATAGTGGCTGCGACAGGAAACAGCGCAAAACGCAACGTGGTCACAACTCAATTTTTCTGTGAAATTGTGGCCTTTTTGGGCAAAGAGACTACCTTTTGTTTTTGAACCCTAGCTCTGCCGGCACCCAGGGAAACCTAGCAAACCTATATATTTTTGAAAAGTAGACACCCAGGGGAATTCAGGATGGGGTGACTAGACTGCCTACCCCCAGGTTCTCTTACCCAGAATCCCTTGCAAAGCTAAGAAATTGGAAAAAAAAACGCATTTTCCTCACATTTCTGTGGTGGAAAGTTCCGGAATCTGCGTGGATCAACAAATTTCCACCCAGCCAGCGTTCCCCCAGGTCTCCCGAGAAAAATGGTATCTCACTTGCGTGGGTAGGCATAGTGGCTGCGACAGGAAACAGCACAAAACGCAACGTGGTCACAACTCAATTTTTCTGTGAAATTGTGGCCTTTTTGGGCAAAGAGACTACCTTTTGTTTTTGAACCCTAGCTCTGCCGGCACCCAGGGAAACCTAGCAAACCTATATATTTTTGAAAAGTAGACACCCAGGGGAATTCAGGATGGGGTGACTCGACTGCCTACCCCCAGGTTCTCTTACCCAGAATCCCTTGCAAAGCTAAGAAATTGGAAAAGAAAACACATTTTCCTCACATTTCTGTGGTGGAAAGTTCCGGAATCTGCGTGGATCAACAAATTTCCACCCACCCAGCGTTCCCCCAGGTCTCCCGAGAAAAATGGTATCTCACTTGCGTGGGTAGGCATAGTGGCTGCGACAGGAAACAGCGCAAAACGCAACGTGGTCACAACTCAATTTTTCTGTGAAATTGTGGCCTTTTTGGGCAAAGAGACTACCTTTTGTTTTTGAACCCTAGCTCTGCCAGCACCCAGGGAAGCCTAGCAAACCTATATATTTTTGAAAAGTAGACACCCAGGGGAATTCAGGATGGGGTGACTCGACTGCCTACCCCCAGGTTCTCTTACCCAGAATCCCTTGCAAAGCTAAGAAATCGGAAAAAAAACACATTTTCCTCACATTTCTGTGGTGGAAAGTTCCGGAATCTGCGTGGATCAAAAAATTTCCACCCACGCAGCGTTCCCCCAGGTCTCCCGAGAAAAATGGTACCTCACTTGCGTGGGTAGGCATAGTGGCTGCGAAAGGAAATGGTTCAAATTGTACGGTGGTGAATTTACAATACCAAATTGCTAAACAACCTTCATTTTTGGGGGGGGGGGGCACCTGAGTTTTTGGCCCGGGTCTCGGTGGTATTCTTTGGAAAGTACCAAACCCAAACAGATCTGAAAAGTAGACCCCCGGCGGAGTCCAGGGAGGTATGGCATGCGTGGGTCCCCGAACGTTTTCCTACCCAGACCACCTTGCAAACCTTAAAATTAGGTAAAATAATCACTTTTCCAAACTTTTTTGCGTGGGATCACCGTGCCGGCAAAAATGTCCTACCACCCAGCGCTCCCCCTGTTCTCCCGAGTAAAAGGATACCTCACTTGTGTGGGTGCCCCAAAGCAGAACAGGCCAAAAATGAATGTTGAAAAAAGTAGTATTTCAGTGTTGCAAATTAAGCCCCCCTGCCTTAGTCACAGGCCTTTGGCCCACCCACACAAGTGAGGTATCATTTTACTCGGGAGAACAAGGGGAACGCAGGGTGGTAGGACATTTGTGCCGACACGGCGATCCCACGCAAAAATGTATGGAAAACAGTTTTTTTAACCTAAATTTATGGTTTGCAGGGATTTCTGGGTAGGAAAACATTGGGGGACCCACGCATGCCATACCTCCCCAGACTCCTCCGGGTGTCTAGTTTTCAGAAATGTTTGGGTTTGGTAGTTACCAAAGATGCCCGCCGAGCCCCGATCCAAAAACTCAGCCCCCCCCCCCTAAAAAAAGAAGGTAATCTTGCTATTGGTTATTGTAATGTCTCCACCGTACGATATGGACCTTTTCCTGTTGCCGCCACTATGCCTACCCACGCAAGTGAGGTACCATTTTTATCGGGAGACCTGGGGGAACGCTGGGTGGGAGGAAATTTGTGTGAGCCCAGTGACGCCACGCTTTCCCACGCAAAAAAAGTGTGTAAAAACTGATTTTTCCAGCAAAAATTGTGGTTTGCAAGGGATTCTGGGTAAAGGAACGTTGGAGGATCCACGCAAGCCATACCTCCTTGGAAGCCCCCGGGTGTCTACTTGTCAGAAATGTGTGGGTTTGGTAGGTTTCCCTACACGGCCGCCTCGCACGGGGCCAAAAACCCAGGTAACCCCTCTTGCAAAAGCTGGTGGTATTGACATTGAATACCACCAGCTTTTGAAAGAGAGGTTACCTGGGTTTTTGGCCCCGTGCGAGACGGCCATGTAGGGAAACCTACTAAACCCACACATTTCTGAAAAGTAGACACCCAGGGGCTTCCAAGGAGGTATGGCTTGCGTGGATCCTCCAACGTTCCTTTACCCAGAATCCCTTGCAAACCACAATTTTTGCTGGAAAAATCAGTTTTTACACACTTTTTTTGCGTGGGAAAGCGTGGCGTCACTGGGCTCACACAAATTTCCTCCCACCCAGCATTCCCCCAGGTCTCCCGATAAAAATGGTACCTCACTTGCATGGGTAGGCATAGTGGCTGCGAAAGGAAATGGTTCAAATTGTACGGTGGTGAATTTACAATACCAAATTGCTAAACAACCTTCATTTTTGGGGGGGGGGGCACCTGAGTTTTTGGCCCGGGGCTCGGTGGTATTCTGTGGAAAGTACCAAACCCAAACAGATCTGAAAAGTAGACCCCCGGGGGAGTCCAGGGAGGTATGGCATGCGTGGGTCCCCGAACGTTTTCCTACCCAGACCACCTTGCAAACCTTAAAATTAGGTAAAATAATCACTTTTCCAAACTTTTTTGCGTGGGATCACCGTGCCGGCAAAAATGTCCTACCACCCAGCGCTCCCCCTGTTCTCCCGAGTAAAAGGATACCTCACTTGTGTGGGTGCCCCAAAGCAGAACAGGCCAAAAATGAATGTTGAAAAAAGTAGTATTTCAGTGTTGCAAAATAAGCCCCCCTGCCTTAGTCACAGCCCTTTGGCCCACCCACACAAGTGAGGTATCATTTTACTCGGGAGAACAAGGGGAACGCAGGGTGGTAGGACATTTGTGCCGACACGGCGATCCCACGCAAAAATGTATGGAAAACTCTTTTTTTAACCTAAATTTATGGTTTGCAGGGATTTCTGGGTAGGAAAACATTGGGGGACCCACGCATGCCATACCTCCCCAGACTCCCCCGGGTGTCTAGTTTTCAGAAATGATTGGGTTTGGTAGTTACCAAAGATGCCCGCCGAGCCCCGATCCAAAAACTCAGTCCCCCCCCCTAAAAAAAGAAGGTAATCTTGCTATTGGTTATTGTAATGTCTCCACCGTACGATATGGACCTTTTCCTGTTGCCGCCACTTTGCCTACCCACGCAAGTGAGGTACCACTTTTTATCGGGAGACCTGGGGGAACGCTGGGTGGGAGGAAATTTGTGTGAGCCCAGTGACGCCACGCTTTCCCACGCAAAAAAAGTGTGTAAAAACTGATTTTTTCAGCAAAAATTGTGGTTTGCAAGGGATTCTGGGTAAAGGAACGTTGGAGGATCCACGCAAGCCATACCTCCTTGGAAGCCCCCGGGTGTCTACTTGTCAGAAATGTGTGGGCTTGGTAGGTTTCCCTACATGGCCGCCTCGCACGGGGCCAAAAACCCAGGTAACCCCTCTTGCAAAAGCTGGTGGTATTGACATTGAATACCACCAGCTTTTGAAAGAGAGGTTACCTGGGTTTTTGGCCCTGTGCGAGACGGCCATGTAGGGAAACCTACTAAACCCACACATTTCTGAAAAGTAGACACCCAGGGGCTTCCAAGGAGGTATGGCTTGCGTGGATCCTCCAACGTTCCTTTACCCAGAATCCCTTGCAAACCACAATTTTTGCTGGAAAAATCAGTTTTTACACACTTTTTTTGCGTGGGAAAGCGTGGCGTCACTGGGCTCACACAAATTTCCTCCCACCCAGCGTTCCCCCAGGTCTCCCGATAAAAATGGTACCTCACTTGCGTGGGTAGGCATAGTGGCTGCGAAAGGAAATGGTTCAAATTGTACGGTGGTGAATTTACAATACCAAATTGCTAAACAACCTTCATTTTTGGGGGGGGGCACCTGAGTTTTTGGCCCGGGGCTCGGTGGTATTCTTTGGAAAGTACCAAACCCAAACAGATCTGAAAAGTAGACCCCCGGGGGAGTCCAGGGATGTATGGCATGCGTGGGTCCCCGAACGTTTTCCTACCCAGACCACCTTGCAAACCTTAAAATTAGGTAAAATATTCACTTTTCCAAACTTTTTTGCGTGGGATCACCGTGCCGGCAAAAATGTCCTACCACCCAGCGCTCCCCCTGTTCTCCCGAGTAAAAGGATACCTCACTTGTGTGGGTGCCCCAAAGCAGAACAGGCCAAAAATGAATGTTGAAAAAAGTAGTATTTCAGTGTTGCAAATTAAGCCCCCCTGCCTTAGTCACAGGCCTTTGGCCCACCCACACAAGTGAGGTATCATTTTACTCGGGAGAACAAGGGGAACGCAGGGTGGTAGGACATTTGTGCCGACACGGCGATCCCACGCAAAAATGTATGGAAAACAGTTTTTTTAACCTAAATTTATGGTTTGCAGGGATTTCTGGGTAGGAAAACATTGGGGGACCCACGCATGCCATACCTCCCCAGACTCCCCCGGGTGTCTAGTTTTCAGAAAGGTTTGGGTTTGGTAGTTACCAAAGATGCCCGCCGAGCGCCGATCCAAAAACTCAGTCCCCCCCCCTAAAAAAAGAAGGTAATCTTGCTATTGGTTATTGTAATGTCTCCACCGTACGATATGGACCTTTTCCTGTTGCAGCCACTATGCCTACCCACGCAAGTGAGGTACCATTTTTATCGGGAGACCTGGGGGAACGCTGGGTGGGAGGAAATTTGTGTGAGTCCAGTGACGCCACGCTTTCCCACGCAAAAAAAGTGTGTAAAAACTGATTTTTCCAGCAAAAATTGTGGTTTGCAAGGGATTCTGGGTAAAGGAACGTTGGAGGATCCACGCAAGCCATACCTCCTTGGAAGCCCCCGGGTGTCTACTTGTCAGAAATGTGTGGGTTTGGTAGGTTTCCCTACATGGCCGCCTCGCACGGGGCCAAAAACCCAGGTAACCCCTCTTGCAAAAGCGGGTGGTATTGACATTGAATACCACCAGCTTTTGAAAGAGAGGTTACCTGGGTTTTTGGCCCCGTGCGAGACGACCATGTAGGGAAACCTACTAAACCCACACATTTCTGAAAAGTAGACACCCAGGGGCTTCCAAGGAGGTATGGCTTGCGTGGATTCTCCAACGTTCCTTTACCCAGAATCCCTTGCAAACCACAATTTTTGCTGGAAAAATCAGTTTTTACACACTTTTTTTGCGTGGGAAAGTGTGGCGTCACTGGGCTCACACAAATTTCCTCCCACCCAGCGTTCCCCCAGGTCTCCCGATAAAAATGGTACCTCACTTGCGTGGGTAGGCATAGTGGCTGCGAAAGGAAATGGTTCAAATTGTACGGTGGTGAATTTACAATACCAAATTGCTAAACAACCTTCATTTTTGGGGGGGGGCACCTGAGTTTTTGGCCCGGGGCTCGGTGGTATTCTTTGGAAAGTACCAAACCCAAACAGATCTGAAAAGTAGACCCCCGGGGGAGTCCAGGGAGGTATGGCATGCGTGGGTCCCCGAACGTTTTCCTACCCAGACCACCTTGCAAACCTTAAAATAAGGTAAAATAATCACTTTTCCAAACTTTTTTGCGTGGGATCACCGTGCCGGCAAAAATGTCCTACCACCCAGCGCTCCCCCTGTTCTCCCGAGTAAAAGGATACCTCACTTGTGTGGGTGCCCCAAAGCAGAACAGGCCAAAAATGAATGTTGAAAAAAGTAGTATTTCAGTGTTGCAAATTAAGCCCCCCTGCCTTAGTCACAGGCCTTTGGCCCACCCACACAAGTGAGGTATCATTTTACTCGGGAGAACAGGGGGAGCGCTGGGTGGTAGGACATTTTTGCCGGCACGGTGATCCCACGCAAAAATGTATGGAAAACTGTTTTTTTAACCTAAATTTATGGTTTGCAGGGATTTCTGGGTAGGAAAACATTGGGGGACCCACGCATGCCATACCTCCCCAGACTCCCCCGGGTGTCTAGTTTTCAGAAATGTTTGGGTTTGGTAGTTACCAAAGATGCCCGCCGAGCCCCGATCCAAAAACTCAGTCCCCCCCCCCTAAAAAAAGAAGGTAATCTTGCTATTGGTTATTGTAATGTCTCCACCGTACGATATGGACCTTTTCCTGTTGCCGCCACTTTGCCTACCCACGCAAGTGAGGTACCACTTTTTATCTGGAGACCTGGGGGAACGCTGGGTGGGAGGAAATTTGTGTGAGCCCAGTGACGCCACGCTTTCCCACGCAAAAAAAGTGTGTAAAAACTGATCTTTCCAGCAAAAATTGTGGTTTGCAAGGGATTCTGGGTAAAGGAACGTTGGAGGATCCACGCAAGCCATACCTCCTTGGAAGCCCCCGGGTGTCTACTTGTCAGAAATGTGTGGGTTTGGTAGGTTTCCCTACATGGCCGCCTCGCACGGGGCCAAAAACCCAGGTAACCCCTCTTGCAAAAGCTGGTGGTATTGACATTGAATACCACCAGCTTTTGAAAGAGAGGTTACCTGGGTTTTTGGCCCCGTGCGAGACGGCCATGTAGGGAAACCTACTAAACCCACACATTTCTGAAAAGTAGACACCCAGGGGCTTCCAAGGAGGTATGGCTTGCGTGGATCCTCCAACGTTCCTTTACCCAGAATCCCTTGCAAACCACAATTTTTGCTGGAAAAATCAGTTTTTACACACTTTTTTTGCGTGGGAAAGCGTGGCGTCACTGGGCTCACACAAATTTCCTCCCACCCAGCGTTCCCCCAGGTCTCCCGATAAAAATGGTACCTCACTTGCGTGGGTAGGCATAGTGGCTGCGAAAGGAAATGGTTCAAATTGTACGGTGGTGAATTTACAATACCAAATTGCTAAACAACCTTCATTTTTGGGGGGGGGCACCTGAGTTTTTGGCCCCGGGCACGGTGGTATTCTTTGGAAAGTACCAAACCCAAACAGATCTGAAAAGTAGACCCCCGGGGGAGTCCAGGGAGGTATGGCATGCGTGGGTCCCCGAACGTTTTCCTACCCAGACCACCTTGCAAACCTTAAAATTAGGTAAAATAATCACTTTTCCAAACTTTTTTGCGTGGGATCACCGTGCCGGCAAAAATGTCCTACCACCCAGCGCTCCCCCTGTTCTCCCGAGTAAAAGGATACCTCACTTGTGTGGGTGCCCCAAAGCAGAACAGGCCAAAAATGAATGTTGAAAAAAGTAGTATTTCAGTGTTGCAAATTAAGCCCCCCTGCCTTAGTCACAGCCCTTTGGCCCACCCACACAAGTGAGGTATCATTTTACTCGGAAGAACAAGGGGAACGCAGGGTGGTAGGACATTTGTGCCGACACGGCGATCCCACGCAAAAATGTATGGAAAACTGTTTTTTTAACCTAAATTCATGGTTTGCAGGGATTTCTGGGTAGGAAAACATTGGGGGACCCACGCATGCCATACCTCCCCAGACTCCCCCGGGTGTCTAGTTTTCAGAAATGTTTGGGTTTGGTAGTTACCAAAGATGCCCGCCGAGCTCCGATCCCAAAACTCAGTCCCCCCCCTAAAAAAAGAAGGTAATCTTGCTATTGGTTATTGTAATGTCTCCACCGTACGATATGGACCTTTTCCTGTTGCCGCCACTATGCCTACCCACGCAAGTGAGGTACCATTTTTATCGGGAGACCTGGGGGAACGCTGGGTGGGAGGAAATTTGTGTGAGCCCAGTGACGCCACGCTTTCCCACGCAAAAAAAGTGTGTAAAAACTGATTTTTCCAGCAAAAATTGTGGTTTGCAAGGGATTCTGGGTAAAGGAACGTTGGAGGATCCACGCAAGCCATACCTCCTTGGAAGCCCCCGGGTGTCTACTTGTCAGAAATGTGTGGGTTTGGTAGGTTTCCCTACATGGCCGCCTCGCACGGGGCCAAAAACCCAGGTAACCCCTCTTGCAAAAGCTGGTGGTATTGACATTGAATACCACCAGCTTTTGAAAGAGAGGTTACCTGGGTTTTTGGCCCCGTGCGAGACGACCATGTAGGGAAACCTACTAAACCCACACATTTCTGAAAAGTAGACACCCAGGGGCTTCCAAGGAGGTATGGCTTGCGTGGATCCTCCAACGTTCCTTTACCCAGAATCCCTTGCAAACCACAATTTTTGCTGGAAAAATCAGTTTTTACACACTTTTTTTGCGTGGGAAAGCGTGGCGTCACTGGGCTCACACAAATTTCCTCCCACCCAGCGTTCCCCCAGGTCTCCCGATAAAAATGGTACCTCACTTGCGTGGGTAGGCATAGTGGCTGCGAAAGGAAATGGTTCAAATTGTACGGTGGTGAATTTACAATACCAAATTGCTAAACAACCTTCATTTTTGGGGGGGGGGGCACCTGAGTTTTTGGCCCGGGGCTCGGTGGTATTCTTTGGAAAGTACCAAACCCAAACAGATCTGAAAAGAAGACCCCCGGGGGAGTCCAGGGAGGTATGGCATGCGTGGGTCCCCGAACGTTTTCCTACCCAGACCACCTTGCAAACCTTAAAATAAGGTAAAATAATCACTTTTCCAAACTTTTTTGCGTGGGATCACCGTGCCGGCAAAAATGTCCTACCACCCAGCGCTCCCCCTGTTCTCCCGAGTAAAAGGATACCTCACTTGTGTGGGTGCCCCAAAGCAGAACAGGCCAAAAATGAATGTTGAAAAAAGTAGTATTTCAGTGTTGCAAATTAAGCCCCCCTGCCTTAGTCACAGGCCTTTGGCCCACCCACACAAGTGAGGTATCATTTTACTCGGGAGAACAGGGGGAGCGCTGGGTGGTAGGACATTTTTGCCGGCACGGTAATCCCACGCAAAAATGTATGGAAAACTGTTTTTTTAACCTAAATTTATGGTTTGCAGGGATTTCTGGGTAGGAAAACATTGGGGGACCCACGCATGCCATACCTCCCCAGACTCCCCCGGGTGTCTAGTTTTCAGAAATGTTTGGGTTTGGTAGTTACCAAAGATGCCCGCCGAGCCCCGATCCAAAAACTCAGTCCCCCCCCCTAAAAAAAGAAGGTAATCTTGCTATTGGTTATTGTAATGTCTCCACCGTACGATATGGACCTTTTCCTGTTGCCGCCACTTTGCCTACCCACGCAAGTGAGGTACCACTTTTTATCGGGAGACCTGGGGGAACGCTGGGTGGGAGGAAATTTGTGTGAGCCCAGTGACGCCACGCTTTCCCACGCAAAAAAAGTGTGTAAAAACTGATCTTTCCAGCAAAAATTGTGGTTTGCAAGGGATTCTGGGTAAAGGAACGTTGGAGGATCCACGCAAGCCATACCTCCTTGGAAGCCCCCGGGTGTCTACTTGTCAGAAATGTGTGGGTTTGGTAGGTTTCCCTACATGGCCGCCTCGCACGGGGCCAAAAACCCAGGTAACCCCTCTTGCAAAAGCTGGTGGTATTGACATTGAATACCACCAGCTTTTGAAAGAGAGGTTACCTGGGTTTTTGGCCCCGTGCGAGACGGCCATGTAGGGAAACCTACTAAACCCACACATTTCTGAAAAGTAGACACCCAGGGGCTTCCAAGGAGGTATGGCTTGCGTGGATCCTCCAACGTTCCTTTACCCAGAATCCCTTGCAAACCACAATTTTTGCTGGAAAAATCAGTTTTTACACACTTTTTTTGCGTGGGAAAGCGTGGCATCACTGGGCTCACTCAAATTTCCTCCCACCCAGCGTTCCCCCAGGTCTCCCGATAAAAATGGTACCTCACTTGCGTGGGTAGGCATAGTGGCTGCGAAAGGAAATGGTTCAAATTGTACGGTGGTGAATTTACAATACCAAATTGCTAAACAACCTTCATTTTTGGGGGGGGGGCACCTGAGTTTTTGGCCCGGGGCTCGGTGGTATTCTTTGGAAAGTACCAAACCCAAACAGATCTGAAAAGTAGACCCCCGGGGGAGTCCAGGGAGGTATGGCATGCGTGGGTCCCCGAACGTTTTTCTACCCAGACCACCTTGCAAACCTTAAAATTAGGTAAAATAATCACTTTTCCAAACTTTTTTGCGTGGGATCACCGTGCCGGCAAAAATGTCCTACCACCCAGCGCTCCCCCTGTTCTCCCGAGTAAAAGGATACCTCACTTGTGTGGGTGCCCCAAAGCAGAACAGGCCAAAAATGAATGTTGAAAAAAGTAGTATTTCAGTGTTGCAAATTAAGCCCCCCTGCCTTAGTCACAGCCCTTTGGCCCACCCACACAAGTGAGGTATCATTTTACTCGGAAGAACAAGGGGAACGCAGGGTGGTAGGACATTTGTGCCGACACGGCGATCCCACGCAAAAATGTATGGAAAACTGTTTTTTTAACCTAAATTTATGGTTTGCAGGGATTTCTGGGTAGGAAAACATTGGGGGACCCACGCATGCCATACCTCCCCAGACTCCCCCGGGTGTCTAGTTTTCAGAAATGTTTGGGTTTGGTAGTTACCAAAGATGCCCGCCGAGCCCCGATCCAAAAACTCAGTCCCCCCCCCTAAAAAAAGAAGGTAATCTTGCTATTGGTTATTGTAATGTCTCCACCGTACGATATGGACCTTTTCCTGTTGCCGCCACTATGCCTACCCACGCAAGTGAGGTACCATTTTTATCGGGAGACCTGGGGGAACGCTGGGTGGGAGGAAATTTGTGTGAGCCCAGTGACGCCACGCTTTCCCACGCAAAAAAAGTGTGTAAAAACTGATTTTTCCAGCAAAAATTGTGGTTTGCAAGGGATTCTGGGTAAAGGAACGTTGGAGGATCCACGCAAGCCATACCTCCTTGGAAGCCCCCGGGTGTCTACTTGTCAGAAATGTGTGGGTTTGGTAGGTTTCCCTACATGGCCGCCTCGCACGGGGCCAAAAACCCAGGTAACCCCTCTTGCAAAAGCTGGTGGTATTGACATTGAATACCACCAGCTTTTGAAAGAGAGGTTACCTGGGTTTTTGGCCCTGTGCGAGACGGCCATGTAGGGAAACCTACTAAACCCACACATTTCTGAAAAGTAGACACCCAGGGGCTTCCAAGGAGGTATGGCTTGCGTGGATCCTCCAATGTTCCTTTACCCAGAATCCCTTGCAAACCACAATTTTTGCTGGAAAAATCAGTTTTTACACACTTTTTTTGCGTGGGAAAGCGTGGCGTCACTGAGCTCACACAAATTTCCTCCCACCCAGCGTTCCCCCAGGTCTCCCGATAAAAATGGTACCTCACTTGCGTGGGTAGGCATAGTGGCTGCGAAAGGAAATGGTTCAAATTGTACGGTGGTGAATTTACAATACCAAATTGCTAAACAACCTTCATTTTTGGGGGGGGGGGGCACCTGAGTTTTTGGCCCGGGGCTCGGTGGTATTCTTTGGAAAGTACCAAACCCAAACAGATCTGAAAAGTAGACCCCCGGGGGAGTCCAGGTGATGTAAATATATAATTTACCGTTGAAATTTCTATGCAGGTAAGTACTTAATCAATAATAACTCAAGTCGGAAAGAAAGAACCAGAGTCCGTGGTGTTAGAGTTCTTAGGGGTTTTATTCCTCAAAAGGAATGGTCAAGACCAGAATATCATGTTCTTCCCACCACAGGGGTGGAAGAAGGGATAGAGCGCGCTCCATTTTATTGACAGTACATAGCTTATATACTTAATTCATGTCATAGAAAACAGTACAGTAGGCGTAACAGCTGAGAGAAGACAAGATAACAGTATCCATGTGTTACTAGTACGTAATCAGAAGGCGTGGACTAGGCGTGAACTGGAGGTGTGTGCTAGAAACGTCACAGGTAGGTGTCACTAGGGGGTGGCACTAAACAGAAATGTTGCAATGTCAGCAGAAATCGGAAGCTTGGATGCGCGCGCAGCTGCATGACGTGCGATTGACGTGAAACTGGAGGGTGCAGGGGACTTGACATTTACACTGACGGAAAGAGACAGAAGTCTGGCATGTCAGATCAACTTGTACTTCTATCATATCTGATATCTGATGTTTGGGAACCATATTATCTGGACGGAAAGGTCTCTGGGGCAGAAGCTATTCTATACTGACTATGGATGCGTGTGTAAGCGCCTAAGTGTCTGCATGAGAAGCGTGGGGCATGGGGCCTTCCATGGGAGCATGGTAACAGAGGCTATGAATTACTTGCACGGAGACAGGTCGGCCCTCTGCTCTGCAGATGAGGGGGATGTTTACTGAAGCTAGTAGGCAGGAATGTATTTTCGAGGAGCGGAACAGATAACTCGAAGGTTATAGTCAGTCTTGGCAGGCAGCAGGCTGAGCTGAGCGCGGTGGGCCGCGCTGGAAGTAAGTCAGAGTTCACTGGTACAGAGGCAGCCTGGGCTGAGGTTTTCGGAGTCAGAAGCCAGAAAAATGGCTCGATGGCAGAAATTCAGGGCCTACTTTGCCAGAGCAGGAAAAACGTGTAAAGTACTTTACAAAAAGACGCTGGCATAGCATACTTAGGAACGGACTAATTAATCCATTCAAGGTGGGTCTGAAAGAGGACATGTTAACGTTGGACGCAAATGTATTTGCGTCTTCATAGCTGGCACAGGAGGGAAGTTACATGCACTTTAAGCTGGTACATGGAGACGGTGGGGTACGCGCTAGGGAACACAATTTGACCATAAAATTTATATTTCCTCATTCCCTCCTTGTTCCCTACGGACCCTTCATGATATATCGATCCTCATGAATCGATCAGTTTGTTCTTGTAACATCATTTGCTCTTCTTTCTTTCTTTTACGTTGTGAGAGAAAACTGGAATGTTCAATACATGAAGTGGCACACAGTCCACAAATCGCTGGCCCGCACTGCAGGCACAGGCAGCAACTGAAAACTAGGACTAGGCCAATGCCTAGGAAGGATAGGATCTTCCATCCCCAAGCGGTTAACGTTGTCCAGAACCAACCGGACCAAGTCCAGGTGCCTGGATTCTGATGTATCTGATTTGCAATTTTATGGAGACGTGTAATAGCTTGATATACAGATGGTGCGTTTTGTGGAATGAAAACACAGCAACTTGACCTGATGACCTTACAGGCTCCGCCTCTATCTGCCAAGATGACGTCAATAACAAGACGATTCTGAAGGACAACAACCCGCATGGCGGACTGCTCTTCAGTTAAGTTACCTAGGGCGGAGGCAGTTTCATTCACTACTGCTTCAAGTGTTCTAGTTAATCTACGTATTAGTTTACTATTTTGGACAGGGCCTAAAAAGAAAAAGAATCCTTTATTAAAATCGGTGTACTGTTCCCATGCCGTTTCTGTGTAGTCGACAAGTGGGATATCTCTTCTGAGTCTATTCTTTACTAGATTTGCATTTCGGTGGTAATCAGGAGGAGCTAGAAAAACAGGTGGCAGAAGGAATGCAATATAACAGGTACCATCCCAATCTGGAGGTAAGCGTATGTATGCGGTATGACCACAAACAAAATAGGAATGACGGATAGCTTTAAAGGACGATTTACCATGATCACTGAATTCGACCACAGTAGTACATTTACTATGACCTAAGTGTATTGAACCTTTCTTCCTGATACATAATTCACCAGTGACTGGTAATACTGACATAACGGGTAGAACTGGTGCGGCTTCGGATTCAACAGTGAGAATCATAAGGCTAATTGTGTCATTACCTAATCCATATACTTCATTTTCTAGATCAGTTCCGATTCTAGTGGGGAGTCCCTCCTTATCAGGGTAACAGACGTCGAGCAGGACCAAGTTCAGGTTTCCCCAAACCCAGCCCCCGTCGAAAACAGCAATATCAGGGTCTAGGGAATTAATTATTTTAAACCATGCACCACAGGAGCCATTGTGAGTGAACGGGTACGGAAAAAGGGGCAGAGCTCCCTTGTAATTCTGGTAGGGAGGGAGTCGGCCACATATCCAGCAGTCTGTAGCATTGTTAGTCTGATGGGAATGATGTAGCATACTAATGAATGTGTTGTTGCGCAGCGCAAGTCTGTAGGACAGTTCATGTGGAGGTAACTCACTAAAAGTGTGTTCAGCAGAGACATTGTAAGCAGATTGTTCACGCTTGAAAATAGGGTAGTAGATAGGGAGAAGTATACTGGCAACTATTATCAGAAGGCTTAGAAAAAACATTATTAACAATGTCACTATACAGTGACTACGCAGTGATTTGCAGTATGTACGTTTCTTGAATTCTCTCTCTCTCTCTCTATCTCGATCTAGGGGATACATGTCAGAAACTATTTAACCGATTCACCTAGGGGAGGACTTAAACAATTAAACTGTCTGACTTGCTAGATCGGAGCTTAAGTCTGTATTCCTCTTGGGGAGTTTTCTCTCGTTCGGAAGTTTTAAAGTCACTGGGCTCGATACAGTCTTTGGAAGGGGTGGATGAGCCTGGGTCGGATTTCAGTTGATTACACAGTTTAACATGGCTCATGTGGACCCACCCCTTCCTGCCCTCCACCTTCACCGCTGTCCTTGTAGTAAGTAGAACGGTCTTCGGCGATTTCCAGCGGGGCTCCAACGGACTTTTACGGTCGAAGTTCCTTATGAGGATCAGATCACCTGGACGGACATCATGTGGCTTTACATCAGTGTTGTCAGGGAAGGCTGCGGCAACCTGTGAACGACATGATTGGAGTGCAGACATCAAGGAGGCAAGGTAATCTGTCAACATATTGCAATCAACATCAGTAATTTTCTTCGGAATGGGCGTCCCCCACATATTCGGTGGTCTGCCAAAGACCACTTCGTACGGGGATAGTCCTGATCTCGAATGGGCAACCATCCTCATATAGAATAGTGCCACTGGCAGGGCGACTATCCAGTCGACCCCTTTCTCTTTACATATTTTAGCAAGTCGTGTCTTTAATGTCTGATTATGCCTCTCTACAAGGCCTGCGGCTTCGGGATGTCGGACACAATGGAATTTCCACTGGTATCCTAGCAATAAAGAAACTTCTTTCATTAATTCGGATGAGAATGGCTGACCGTTATCTGAATACACGACACGAGGCATGCCGTACCGTGGGAAGAATTCACGAACCAACTGTCTGGCAGTGGTCGGAGCAGTGTAATCTGGGACTGGGTATGCTTCGGTCCAACGGGACAGAGCACAAACAATTACGAGAACATATTTAAATCCTCGACAACGGTCCATCTGGATATAATCCATCTGGAGGACTTCAAAAGGGTGATCGGGAGGATGAAATCCACCTTGCTCTACAGGGACGCTTTTACCTGGATTGAACTGACAACAGATCATGCAAGTACGCACTTTCTGTTTTGCTGCTGCTCGTAAGTGTTTATTGTTCCAAAGATTTTGTAAACTGTCTAGCATCGCTTTTTCTCCTAGATGCGCTGGACTATGTGCTGTGTTAATCATGACTTGAACCATAGAGTCAGGGAGAAACCATGTAGATTTTCCCTTCGTCACCCAACCTTGTTCTGTTTGAATCCCTCCTAGTTCAATCCATTTCTTTATTTCTTCTGGGGTAGCATGTGCCTGAATATCGATAACATCTAGTGTGGGATCCCTGACTGTCATACAATGTGTCGGTCCTATTGTCTTTGTCATGTCAGTTGTCTGAGTGTGAGTCAATGCTGTATGTTTTGCTGTCTGGTCTGCCAGGTCGTTACCCTGGGAAACAGAATCTGTAACTTTAATATGTGCTTTACACTTCATGACGGATATGCCTGAAGGCAGATGTATTGCTTCTAACAGTGCTTGAATGAGGGGACCATGTTGGATCTTGGCACCGTGAGAGGTCAGGAAACCTCGTTCTTGCCATAACATACCGAAGTCGTGTACAACTCCGAACGCATAACGGGAATCAGTGTATATGTTGACATTTCTGTTCTTGGCTAGAATACAGGCTCGGGTCCGAGCAATAAGCTCTGCTGCTTGAGCAGACAGTGTGTCAATACGATGTGTTTCTTTAACTTCGGTTTCAGTGGTCACTGCATATGCGGCCACTAATTCTCCAGTACTGGTTCGTATACATGAACCATCCACATAAAGTGTCAGGTCTGGATTTGTCAATGGAACATCTGTTAAGTCTCGTCGGGGCTTTGTTACTGCATTAATGATTTCTATACAATCATGCGGGGCTGGATCTGTCATAATTGTAGGTAACAGTGTTGCGGGGTTCAGAATGCTGCAGCGTCTGATTTCTATGTGTGGCTGGAATAGCGTCAATTCGTAACCTGTCAGTCGTGCTATGGTCAAGTGTTGAGTCTGGGTTCTGTTTAACAGAACCTCTACAGAATGTGGAACTTGTACTGTTAACTGATGTCCTAAAACAATTGAATCGCTCTGTCTGATTGCTAATGCTGTTGCTGCTACAGATTTTAAGCATGCAGGGAGTGCCTGGGCTACTGAGTCCAATGTACTTGAAAAATAAGCGCAAGGCTTATGTGAACCTGCTTGATCTTGAGTGAGGACAGATAATGCTGTACCATCACGTTCTGTAACAAAAAGTGTAAACGGTTTGCTGTAACATGGTGTTGCTAAAACTGGTGCTTGACATAATGCTTTCTTTAATTCCTCAAAGGCTTGTGTATGTTCCTGAGTCCAAGGGAGGACAGTCGAAGTCGCTGCCTCCTGCGTCGTTAACTGGATGAGTGGTTTAGCTAGAAATGCATATTGAGGAATCCATTGTCTGCAGTACGAGGTGAGGCCTATGAAGGCCCGCACTTCCTTTTGTGTCTGGGGTCGTGGCATATTTACAATTAACTGAATGCGATCGGGAGTGAGCTGTCTCCCCACTTTGGACAGCAAGTGACCCAAGTACACAACTTGCTGAACACAGAATTGTAGCTTCGAAGGGGACACCTTGTGTCCCTTGTCTGCCAGGAAATGTAAAACTGTCAGTGATGCTTGTTCACATTCGGGCTCACTTTGTGCGGTGATCAGCAGATCATCGACGTATTGCAGTAAAGCGGTGTTAACTGGCATTTGAATACAATCTAGTTGTCTTTTCAGTGCTTGACTATAGATGCTGGGGCTTTCTGTGAATCCTTGAGGTGCGCGGGAAAATTTGAAACTTCGTCCATTTAAACTGAATCCGAAGAGATATTGGCTCTCTGGATCAATAGGTACACTAAAGAAGGCGTTCTTGAGATCAATTACAGTAAAGAACGTTGCTTCTGAATCAATAGCAGTCAATAGGGAAGAGATATCGGGGACCACAGGGTACTGTGGTACAATACATTTATTCAGCTCTCTTAGATCAATCACCAGCCGATATACTGGCGGTGCATTGGGATCAGTACGTTTAAGAATTGGAATGATGGGTGAATTACAGATATTGGAGTCGGTCTCTACGACCACTCCTTGGGCAATGAGCTCTTCAATGATTTTCAGTAAAGCCACTACAGCATCGGGTGGTAATTTGTATTGTCTGATTCGTGGTAGAACTACTCCTGTCTTGAGTGTAACACGGTATGGTGTGATATGCATACAACCTACATCAGTTGGGCCTGTTGCCCACAGGTGATCTGGTACATTTCTCAATCTGACATCGAATTCTCGCAACACATAATGACCCTTGAAATCCCGTAGAAAGAGTCTAACTCCCTCCGGGGAACAGCAGATTATGGCTCCTAGAGCCTTCAATGTTTTGATTCCTAACAGATTTTCTGGGCATGATTTCGTAAGTAACAAGTCTGTAACTCGTGATAATGGACCCACAGCCAGGGGGACTGGTTCAGATACTTCATTTACAATGGGCTGTCCTGAAAAACCAAGGGAAACATTCTGTGAGCCTGAGAGGGGTGCCCCTGGGACTTCATTATGACTGATTGTGGTGCGGCTTGCCCCTGTGTCAATTAAAAATTTTCTGTCTTTTCCCAATACTTGACTGTGTACATAAGGACCTTCTTGATCTACAGGAATTTCAATAAGAGGCAAGCCAAATTCCCTCTCTAGGCTGTTTCATGTGTATCGTTGATACTCAGGGTAAGCAGATTGGGCATACTGGTACATCTGTTGAGAAACTTGTTGAGCCGAAGCGGTGGGCTGTGGTACCGCTACCGTCTGTGCTGTATGAGATGAAGCATGCATAGGCTGTGTATTCTGCATGGGCTGTGCATTCTGTGAAGTCTGTTGCTGAACCTGATCTTGTCTAGGTGGATGCGGTCTCTCTTTAGTTTTACCTGTCGCTATGTTATGTTTCAGAACTGGACATTCATGTACGTAGTGACCTGGCTGCTTGCAATAATTGCACGTCCCTTTAACAGGACCTGCGGAATGATTTGTCTGGTTCGTACCCTTTCTGTTTCCGTCGGTATCTACCGACTGGGCTACTAACATTTTCATTTTCGTGTCTTTCATACGTTTCTGTTCCTGATCCTGTTCTTCTCTGATTCTATTCTGATGGTATTGTAACATCTGTAACATCTGGGATGGCGTATTTGCTTGCCATGTACTCTCAACCTTGTATACACGATTTTTGACTGCTAACAGGGAATTCTCAACTAACTTTGATACAAAAAGATGCGGGTACGATTCGCTACTTGGTTTAAGACCACTATTAATAATAAAACATTTCTCGAATCTTGAATAAAAGTCACTAGTATCTTCGTCGGGTTTTTGTTTACATGCTGAGATTGCATCCCAGTCTTCTTTTCTAGTTGCCAGTAATCTTGGCAGAACCTGTACTATTAAACCTGGTAATGCTTTAGTTTTGTCCCCAAGGCCTACCCCTGGGACACGTTTATTCTCTTCGTCTTCTATTTCTGCCCATGCAATCTTTTTCTCTCCCACCTCCCATTCTTTTTCCTTTAGTTTCTCGTAGATGCCCGTGGGCAGTAGTACCTTTAATATTTTCATGATATCATCATATGTGTAATCCCCCATCAGTAACATGTCTTTAAACTCTCTGTGGAAACCTGCAGGGTCTTTATCATGGCTCGGGACTAGTTTCTTAATTTCTAACAGTTCTAACTTAGTCAGTGGCGTGTGTACATACACACGTTTCAAGAGATGATCCTCACCCATAACTGGGTGTACTTCTCGTAAGGGGTTCTGACTTTCAATGCCACTCAGGCATTGCATGTGATACGTTTTCCTTTCTGGGGGCGGAGCGGGAACATATTCAGAGCTTATAAAAGTGTTATATCTATGTCGCTGTTCTAGAATTATTTGTATTAACTTGGTACTTAAACCTCTCCATCTATCCATGAGTAGTGCTTCTAATGTTTCATGTAAGGGACCTGGATCAGAATGTTGGTGTCTGTATTTCGTTAGGAGGTGCTGAATCATGTATATACCTGCTAGTTTCTGTTCGTCTGGGGAGAGGTTCAGAAATGTCTGCGCTAGTGTATCATCGTTATACATATCCGGATTTTCAGCCCATAATATGGCTGACCGGGCTAGTTCTTGTTCATCCATCGAATTGAGTATGTGGTACCCCACTCGGTCTCGGAGTCTTTTATCAGTCTCCTGGAACTGGTGTTCAGAAGAATTCGGATTTGTTAAGGCAGAGAGGAAAACTCTCTTGCTTTCTGGACGGATACCTTTCCTAAGGTAAGTTCCCTTACCTACATACGCTATAGTATCTGTAGTCTTTTCTGGTTCTTCAAGCTCTTCTTCCTCCTCGGAGGAAGCCTTTTCTTTCTCTTTTTGGTGTACCTCTATTACTGCCTTTCTAATTTTCTTGTACATACTGGCTATGCAAGTTCCTCTATCGTGTTTTCCGTCAGCTATATTTTGACCCCACTTGTTTAGTGCATTTAGTTCACTCTGATCTGTCCCAGGCCTGTCTCGCTCTCTTATTAGGCAATTTATGAAAAAACGTAGTATCTGTGCTTGAACATCAACTTTCTGTTGCTCCATGGCCTCCTGAATACTGTCAGGGTCTTTCCCTGTCTGAACAAACTCATATATCCTATCTAGGCGCTCCCTCATTCCTGCATAGCATAGCAGGAAATCAGTAGCAGATCTTAACCGTAGTGATGCCAATATCATTATATCGTCTTTTCCGGGTACTGGATCATATCTGCAAACTGAAAGGTTTTCTTTGAATGCATCAAGGCGGGGTGATTTGAACGTAAAAGGACTCCGAAAGTCCCTGAGCTGTAACCTGCGTGTCAATGGCGGGGTGTGTAGACCCCCTTCCGCACCCCCTGAGGCGGAGGCTTGGGTATCATCTCTCGGCGGAGTCTGTATCTGAACTTGAACTTGTCCTTCAGTAGGATCAGGTAGAAGTGGTTTCGGTAGATCAATTTTAAGTGCGGGAAGTGGTGGAGGTGGTGGAACAGGAGGTTTCTGTTGTGGTACTGGCGGAATATGATCTTGGGGCGGGTTACCACCCCCGTCCCTGTCGTTAGGCAGGGCGCGGACAGGGAGATTGGTGTAAGCGGGTGCTACATCCTCTAGATAGGAATTCAGGAATATGTCTTTAGTAGTCTTATGCATTACTTTAGTTGGAACTAATGGTGGCGGCAGATTTTTCGGTATTTCTGAGATGGCCTCAGGCGAACCCTCGGCCGCGAGATACATACCGTTTACGAGGTTATTTCGTGCGCGGTCTACTTGCTCTGTTTTTACTCGGATCCCCTCGGTAACTAACTCGTTTTCTTGGGCCTTGTCTGATTCTTTAAGTCTGTCTTCTCTACGTAGTGCTTTTTCAGCACGCTTATGCGATTCCTTACGCCAAAACTCTATGGCGTCTTTCTGGGATTGTCTGGCTTTCTTTTTCCATAGTACTTCCTCCACCTTCATGATGCACTCGGCATCCCATGTTCCGTTAACAGGCCATCTGTGTCTTTCGTCTAGGTGCTTAGTATAGTCGGCCCATAACTCTAGAAATAATATGGCATCTATGCCATGCTTGTGGTACATGAAGTTTCCTGGAGTGTCCCTAGGGGGGAATAGGAATTGCTTCCTCTAGTATCCCTTTCCTAGTTCCTATCTGCTTTAATTTGTCGAAAAACGGCATCTCGTTTACTTAATACTGAATACTCAATCCTTGCTACTTAATACTGAATACAACTAGCTATACAAGAACACAATAATGCACATTTAAGAACGGTCACATTCATACCACGACATTAATCATACGAGAAGACATTTCTGAAACATATATGACTACCCCCTATACTGGATGTACTGCTAAACAGTACAGATACACTGGTAAACAGTGCAGAACTTCAGAATACTAGATATACTGCTAAACAGTACAGATACACTGTCTAAAAACAGTGCAGACCGGACTTGTGTACCCAAACCCGTCTTGATACGTCCCAGCAATGGTACTCACCGGGAAGCACGGAAACAGAAGGCCTCGGAAAACTCGACTGGACTGGACTCGACTCGGCTCGACTTCGGAAAACTTCGGAAAACTGGTGGGCCTCTTGACACCTCGGACCTTGCTTCTTTCGGCTAGGCTCTGGTCGGGATCCTCCGCACTCCTCACCGCCTCGTCTGGGTACTGATCGCAGTCTTCGTCACCTCCGTGGGCCAGAGGGAGATGCAGGAAATCCTGCCGGTACGCGTAGTTTCCTTCTAACTGATGGCAGGGGACAGAGCTTGCAACGCACCAACCGGCGCGTGAGGTGGGGGAGGGGTCCCTGTTTGGGCGCCAAAATGATGTAAATATATAATTTACCGTCGAAATTTCTATGCAGGTAAGTACTTAATCAATAATAACTCAAGTCGGAAAGAAAGAACCAGAGTCCGTGGTGTTAGAGTTCTTAGGGGTTTTATTCCTCAAAAGGAATGGTCAAGACCAGAATATCATGTTCTTCCCACCACAGGGGTGGAAGAAGGGATAGAGCGCGCTCCATTTTATTGACAGTACATAGCTTATATACTTAATTCATGTCATAGAAAACAGTACAGTAGGCGTAACAGCTGAGAGAAGACAAGATAACAGTATCCATGTGTTACTAGTACGTAATCAGAAGGCGTGGACTAGGCGTGAACTGGAGGTGTGTGCTAGAAACGTCACAGGTAGGTGTCACTAGGGGGTGGCACTAAACAGAAATGTTGCAATGTCAGCAGAAATCGGAAGCTTGGATGCGCGCGCAGCTGCATGACGTGTGATTGACGTGAAACTGGAGGGTGCAGGGGACTTGACATTTACACTGAGGAAAGAGACAGAAGTCTGGCATGTCAGATTTTATTTATTTATTTATTTATTTTTAGAGTTTTCTATAGCGCGAACTTGAACCGATTAGGTTATCAGAGCGCTTTACATAGCACAAGTTTTGTTACATGTTAACACAGCAGTTTACATAGAATCAGTTACGTTGCACATTTCAATAACTTGAACCGAATAGGTTATCAAAGCGCTTTAAATAAGACAGCATTCGATGTCCAGTGCCCTCCTCCGCCGTGTAGCGGGGGACCACTTCAAGCCCTCCGAAGTCGTCGAGCTGTCGGGACTAGGCTCCTGGAATGTCCAGTGCCCTCCTCCACCGTGTAGTGGGGGACCTCTTCCAGCCCTTCGAAATCGTCGACCTGTCGGGACTAGGCTCCTGGAATTTCAGCTGTCCCTTTACAACTACTTTGTTTGAAGTCATGACGGAGTTACTAGTGAACATAATACAACTAGAGATATAGTATTGCCATATAAGAAGGTAGACATTCTATCCAGAAAATGGTGTAAACACATGAGTGTAAACCCCGGCTATCCACCCAAGAGAGAGACTAGGCAAAGATGGCCGCCCCATATGAGGAGAAGAGACAGTAGTCCTCTTTTTATTATTGTGGCTTTGTGAGCAGGGAGGATCCAAGTCTTAGTAAGACAACGCAAGAAGGACATCAAGTTGCACAATAAAAGACATTTAAGCTACAAAGTCTAACTGACGCCTGCTTGAAAATAGTTCCTCACTTCTTTCTTTCTTTTGAGTTCTTCAAACTCAAACCA
The DNA here is from genome assembly GCF_964263255.1 of Lissotriton vulgaris. Taxonomy (NCBI): domain Eukaryota; kingdom Metazoa; phylum Chordata; class Amphibia; order Caudata; family Salamandridae; genus Lissotriton; species Lissotriton vulgaris. The sequence continues at coordinate 40,714 of NW_028247951.1, read as the reverse complement.
CTCTCAGTGGATATTTCACATACCAGAACAGTCATAGAAGGGTACTTACGGGGGCCACAGTCAAAGTAGATATTTGCACCCTAGAGCCAAATCCGTTGTCATGCACACTATTCGAAGAGGCAACAATTACCAACATTCTTATAGAGTGTCCTTGACTGTCTCTCCAGAGAATTCTTAACCTATTTGATGACTACTGATCCAGCCTACACACCTAGAACAATAGCTAGGGCTTTTACCTCCACACTAATGCATGTAATGCCCCCAGTGATACCAATCTGTAGCAACAAATGCTTGAGTGATCACACCTTTTATTTGAAATAGCCTTGCATCTCTATTTCCCAATTTTGTATCATCTTGCAAAATAATGACTTTGATAAAGTAAATAAGAAACCTTCCCACACGGAGTGCCATGTGGGATTTTAACCACTCATAAGTGGGCATCATAGGCTTTGCCAGTCTGGTCCCAGTTAATTAGGCAAACCACCCCAAAATCCCTTGCTATAAACTCGAGTTTCTGGTCACCTAAAAAAAATGACGAGGCAGGCCAGATACACAAAAGCATTAATATTTTCAACCTAGAAATGCATGTCTCATCAAATCTACCCCAACATTGAACAATCGGAAGGAAACTTTCTTACATCTCATTATAATAACCTCCTCTGAGCATAAAAATCGTGAAAACCAAGAAATGATTACAAACTGCATCAAAATTCCCAATAATATAAAACGAAAAACAATACTCTGGTAAAACAAGACTAGGCATATTTTTAAGTTAAGGCCACCTCTTAAAAGTCTAAACTGATTTAGCTATAAACCAACCCCAAAACACCTTTTTTGAAATTGTCAAATAGGTGACCAATCCTCCTACTTTCATAACCATTAACCTTGAGAGCAAATGTGAGGCATTGCCTACATTTGGTTCTGAGTCGACTGACTGCACCCCCACTGTACAGAAAATCCCAGAATAATTAGACTACATTTAAAGAGCTAATACTATTTAGCAGGTCTTGATGAGCTATTGTTTAATTAATTCTCCAAGCCCATTCTTGCCACATTTGGGCACCTTATGGAACAACCCTAGTTAAAACTTTTTTCTAGCTCAAGGTCAGCTTCTGCATTATACCTCAAATCTAAACAAGTCTTATATATTCTGGCAGAAAAACCTAAGCAGACCGTAAAGGCCTGAACTGTGTCCATCCAGTGTCCGGTCTACCTTTCCAGCAAAGGAACTTTAGAGTTGCTAGACGCTACACTTAATCAGTTTGTCAGTGATGATCAGGTAACAGTACACAGGCGGCCAAGCCTCTAATAAATGAAGATGAACTGGGTATTCTCAATAATTGTAATGAGAAATGTGTTATGCAGATAATGGAAAGTGTTTTTTTTTTTCGAGTAAAATGTAATAAGCAACAGGTAAAGGGAAGCTAAAGCAATCCATGTTATTAATGTGTACATACTAACGTTTATTTTGTTTTTACACCACCGGCCATTATCAAACCCTGGGTATATCTTCCAGCTGGAACGTAAACCTAACCTCCTTTCACAATATGAGAATTCATAGAACAAGTCAAACTCTGTGCCATATAACATTACCTGAATTAAACTCCGATTGTTATAAGTAGAGTATATGTCCTATTCGAATGCTTCATATCAGGGAAAGCTACCCATGTGCTGAATAATGGTTTGGTGATATTCGCTGCTGCCTTCCATTCAATTCACTTTTACTATTGATCATTTAATTAAATCACAAGCCTGTTCCTCATTTGAAGATACCAACTGTAGTCATTGCTTTTACGAGAGCACTGCCGGTGCAATGAATATGCCGAAAGCCTTGACCAATTTCTTAACTAAGCTAGTGGGTACCATTCGGAAGACTTGCTCCCTGTAGCACTCATGCATTCAACTTGTACTTCTATCATATCTGATATCTGATGTTTGGGAACCATATTATCTGGACGGAAAGGTCTCTGGGGCAGAAGCTATTCTATACTGACTATGGATGCGTGTGTAAGCGCCTAAGTGTCTGCATGAGAAGCGTGAGGCATGGGGCCTTCCATGGGAGCATGGTAACAGAGGCTATGAATTACTTGCACGGAGACAGGTCGGCCCTCTGCTCTGCAGATGAGGGGGATGTTTACTGAAGCTAGTAGGCAGGAATGTATTTTCGAGGAGCGGAACAGATAACTCGAAGGTTATAGTCAGTCTTGGCAGGCAGCAGGCTGAGCTGAGCGCGGTGGGCGGCGCTGGAAGTAAGTCAGAGTTCACGGGTACAGAGGCAGCCTGGGCTGAGGTTTTCGGAGTCAGAAGCCAGAAAAATGGCTCGATGGCAGAAATTCAGGGCCTACTTTGCCAGAGCAGGAAAAACGTGTAAAGTACTTTACAAAAAGACGCTGACATAGCATACTTAGGAACGGACTAATTAATCCATTCAAGGTGGGTCTGAAAGAGGACATGTTAACGTTGGACGCAAATGTATTTGCGTCTTCATAGCTGGCACAGGAGGGAAGTTACATGCACTTTAAGCTGGTACATGGAGACGGTGGGGTACGCGCTAGGGAACACAATTTGACCATAAAATTTATATTTCCTCACAGGGATGTATGGCATGCGTGGGTCCCCGAACGTTTTCCTACCCAGACCACCTTGCAAACCTTAAAATTAGGTAAAATATTCACTTTTCCAAACTTTTTTGCGTGGGATCACCGTGCCGGCAAAAATGTCCTACCACCCAGCGCTCCCCCTGTTCTCCCGAGTAAAAGGATACCTCACTTGTGTGGGTGCCCCAAAGCAGAACAGGCCAAAAATGAATGTTGAAAAAAGTAGTATTTCAGTGTTGCAAATTAAGCCCCCCTGCCTTAGTCACAGGCCTTTGGCCCACCCACACAAGTGAGGTATCATTTTACTCGGGAGAACAAGGGGAACGCAGGGTGGTAGGACATTTGTGCCGACACGGCGATCCCACGCAAAAATGTATGGAAAACTGTTTTTTTAACCTAAATTTATGGTTTGCAGGGATTTCTGGGTAGGAAAACATTGGGGGACCCACGCATGCCATACCTCCCCAGACTCCCCCGGGTGTCTAGTTTTCAGAAATGTTTGGGTTTGGTAGTTACCAAAGATGCCCGCCGAGGCCCGATCCAAAAACTCAGTCCCCCCCCTAAAAAAAGAAGGTAATCTTGCTATTGGTTATTGTAATGTCTCCACCGTACGATATGGACCTTTTCCTGTTGCAGCCACTATGCCTACCCACGCAAGTGAGGTACCATTTTTATCGGGAGACCTGGGGGAACGCTGGGTGGGAGGAAATTTGTGTGAGCCCAGTGACGCCACGCTTTCCCACGCAAAAAAAGTGTGTAAAAACTGATTTTTCCAGCAAAAATTGTGGTTTGCAAGGGATTCTGGGTAAAGGAACGTTGGAGGATCCACGCAAGCCATACCTCCTTGGAAGCCCCCGGGTGTCTACTTGTCAGAAATGTGTGGGTTTGGTAGGTTTCCCTACATGGCCGCCTCGCACGGGGCCAAAAACCCAGGTAACCCCTCTTGCAAAAGCTGGTGGTATTGACATTGAATACCACCAGCTTTTGAAAGAGAGGTTACCTGGGTTTTTGGCCCCGTGCGAGACGACCATGTAGGGAAACCTACTAAACCCACACATTTCTGAAAAGTAGACACCCAGGGGCTTCCAAGGAGGTATGGCTTGCGTGGATCCTCCAACGTTCCTTTACCCAGAATCCCTTGCAAACCACAATTTTTGCTGGAAAAATCAGTTTTTACACACTTTTTTTGCGTGGGAAAGCGTGGCGTCACTGGGCTCACACAAATTTCCTCCCACCCAGCGTTCCCCCAGGTCTCCCGATAAAAATGGTACCTCACTTGCGTGGGTAGGCATAGTGGCTGCGAAAGGAAATGGTTCAAATTGTACGGTGGTGAATTTACAATACCAAATTGCTAAACAACCTTCATTTTTGGGGGGGGGGCACCTGAGTTTTTGGCCCGGGGCTCGGTGGTATTCTTTGGAAAGTACCAAACCCAAACAGATCTGAAAAGTAGACCCCCGGGGGAGTCCAGGGAGGTATGGCATGCGTGGGTCCCCGAACGTTTTCCTACCCAGACCACCTTGCAAACCTTAAAATAAGGTAAAATAATCACTTTTCCAAACTTTTTTGCGTGGGATCACCGTGCCGGCAAAAATGTCCTACCACCCAGCGCTCCCCCTGTTCTCCCGAGTAAAAGGATACCTCACTTGTGTGGGTGCCCCAAAGCAGAACAGGCCAAAAATGAATGTTGAAAAAAGTAGTATTTCAGTGTTGCACATTAAGCCCCCCTGCCTTAGTCACAGGCCTTTGGCCCACCCACACAAGTGAGGTATCATTTTACTCGGGAGAACAGGGGGAGCGCTGGGTGGTAGGACATTTTTGCCGGCACGGTGATTCCACGCAAAAATGTATGGAAAACTGTTTTTTTAACCTAAATTTATGGTTTGCAGGGATTTCTGGGTAGGAAAACATTGGGGGACCCACGCATGCCATACCTCCCCAGACTCCCCCGGGTGTCTAGTTTTCAGAAATGTTTGGGTTTGGTAGTTACCAAAGATGCCCGCCGAGCCCCGATCCAAAAACTCAGTCCCCCCCCCTAAAAAAACAAGGTAATCTTGCTATTGGTTATTGTAATGTCTCCACCGTACGATATGGACCTTTTCCTGTTGCCGCCACTATGCCTACCCACGCAAGTGAGGTACCATTTTTATCGGGAGACCTGGGGGAACGCTGGGTGGGAGGAAATTTGTGTGAGCCCAGTGACGCCACGCTTTCCCACGCAAAAAAAAGTGTGTAAAAACTGATCTTTCCAGCAAAAATTGTGGTTTGCAAGGGATTCTGGGTAAAGGAACGTTGGAGGATCCACGCAAGCCATACCTCCTTGGAAGCCCCCGGGTGTCTACTTGTCAGAAATGTGTGGGTTTGGTAGGTTTCCCTACATGGCCGCCTCGCACGAGGCCAAAAACCCAGGTAACCCCTCTTGCAAAAGCTGGTGGTATTGACATTGAATACCAGGGTTTTTGGCCCCGTGCGAGACGGCAATGTAGGGAAACCTACTAAACCCACACATTTCTGAAAAAGTAGACACCCAGGGGCTTCCAAGGAGGTATGGCTTGCGTGGATCCTCCAACGTTCCTTTACCCAGAATCCCTTGCAAACCTCAATTTTTGCTGGAAAAATCAGTGTTTACATACTTTTTTTGCGTGGGAAAGCGTGGCGTCACTGGGCTCACACAAATTTCCTCCCACCCAGTGTTCCCCCAGGTCTCCCGATAAAAATGGTACCTCACTTGCGTGGGTAGGCATAGTGGCTGCAAAAGGAAACGGTCCAAATTGTACGTGGCGAATTAAGTTTTCAATTTGAGAGCTTGTGATTCAAGGAAATTTTGACCGACAATTTCAAGTTTGCAGGAGATTGTGGAAAAAAATCAATAAAATTCACCAGAAAGACATGACCATATACTTCCATGGTTTAACAATAAAATCTAAATTTAGTAAGTTATTTATAGCTATAATGTACACCGTAACAGAGTTACTCAAAAGTCAAACATTCAAGCACGGCTAACTATTCCTCAAAGACACACACATACAGGTTGGATTTGGCATGAGGGCGAGTGATGGTTCAGTACATAAAATTTTATTAACAAGATATTTCAAAAAATGAAATGCTCTGTCAATAAATAAATGCATAAAAACCAAACCAGTGACTCCCAACTCGTGAGCTGTAAAGCCACGACAAGGCACCAACCGTTTTACAGGCCATTCACGCACCTTTCATACCTGTTACACACCAGACCATTGACACCATCCGGAAGGAAAAGCAACACATTACAACATTCACAAAAAGGGACAAGGTACACCCTACTTCTAAAAGGGAAAACAAAAACAAATATTACTGGACAGCCATCTAAACCGCAAACACACACACATACTGGTTGGATTTGGCACGAGGATGAGTGATGATTCAGTACATACAATTTTATTTGCAAGTAATTTCACAAAAATGAAATACACTGCGTATAATTGAAAGTATGATAAACTGAACCACTGACTCACAGCTCGTGAGCTGTAAAGCCACGTCAAGGCACCAACCTCTTTACAGGCCATTCATACACCTTTCGTACGTGTGACACATACAAAACATTCACGCCGCCAGCCGCGGACCCATCACATTACAACACTCACACCAGCAGACAGCGCCATTCAAGGGCCCATCACTTTCACACGCCCATATATCTGCCACAGCAACTACACAAAATGATGGACTGCGTAGAGTGTCACTCAACTAGCAGTGTATGTAGTGACCAACAGAAAGTTAGTACTCACACACCGCCAGCCGAGCGCCAGACCACCCACACCACCATCCAAGCACCAAACCATGCACACAGCCAGCCAAACATCACTCAGCGCACACAGACAGCCAAGTACCACACCACGCACACCGCCAGCCAAGTACCACTCCACGCACACCGCCAGCCAAGAACCACTCCAAGCACACCGCAAGCAAAGCGCCACTCCACGCACACCGCCAGCCAAGCACCACTCCGTGCACAGACAGCCAAGTACCACTCCACGCTCACCATCCAGCCAAGCGCCACTCCACACACACCGCCAGCCAAACACCACTCGACACACACCGCCAGCCAAGCAGTACTCCATGCACAGACAGCCAAGTACCACTCCATGCACACCATCCAGCCATGCGCCACTCCACACACACCGCCAGCCAAGCACCACACCGCAAGCCAAGCACCACTCCGCGCACACCGCAAGCCAAGCACCACTCCACGCACACCATCCAGCCAAGAGCCACTCCACGCACACCATCCAGCCAAGCGCCACTCCACACACACCGCCAACCAAACACCATTCCTTGCACTCCACCAGCCAAGCACCATACACTCACACTGCCAGCCAAGCACCTAACCATGCACTCCGCCTGCCAAACAAAAATCCACACACACCACCCGCAAAACACCAAACCATGCACTCTGCCAGGGAGGCACCAATCCACACACACCTCCAGCCAAACGCCAGTCCACGCACACCGCCATCCAAGCGCCAGCCTGCACACACCACAATCACATTTAGAATTATTCTTTTCAAAAAAACACTAAACAAATGGAAATACCTACAAATCAACTTACACAAATTTTAAAACCAAACACATTGCACTAAAGCCAAACCTTGAAACAAACCAAATTTTTTTACAGAATACAGACCAGGCAATTCACTTCACAGCTCATTAAAACTCCCAATACTTCTTTTTCGTGTGGTATGATTTAAAACAAGCTGACAGACACAATCCAGGCTTAGAAGGACAGTCAGGGCAGTACATACGAGACTCCTTCCGCACGCCTCTACGCCAACAGACTCTGCATCTTCTAGTCGAAAAGTCTTTTGCGGTAGTGGGAGGAATGAATTCAGCAAAGTGGCGATCTTTCAATCTAGCCACCTCCTCCACCACTCCAAATCTAGGAACACTTGCCTGCTCCACTAGTACAAGGCTGGCTATTACAGACTCCTGAAACTTAACAAAAGGCATCTTCGACTCAGGACAAGACTTCTGGAACACAACAAAAGCATTGAAGGATGCCAAATGGAAAAGATGAATAGCCAATTTCTTGTACCAAACGTAAGCCTTTCGAATAGCATCATAAGGTTCCAACCTCTGATCTACTCGGTCAACACCACCCATGTACTTATTGTAATCTAGAATGCACACAGGTTTGCGCACATCAGCAACCTGACCCCAAACAGGCAGAGGTACAGTACTTTCGTCATGGATAGTAGTCAGCATGTACACATCTCTCTTGTCTGAAAACTTCACAGCCAGAAGCTCCCCACATCGCAATGCAGTAGACTGTCCCCTCACAAGCCTTTTGCAAACAAGTTCCTTTGGGAAACCTTTCCGGTTACTGCGCATTGTGCCACAAGCAACAGTGCCCACTTTGGCCAACTCCTTGAACAACCGCACACCAGTGTAGAAGTTATCTACATACAAATGGTGGCCTTTGTGAAATAATCCTCTACCTAGTTCCCATACAATCTTCTCAGTCACTCCAAAAGTGGAAGGACAACCAGGAGGGTTAATGCTGGACTCCTTACCAGTGTACACCCTGAAATTGTAGACATATCCAGTCTCACTGTCACACAACATATACAGTTTGATTCCATAGCGTGCCCTCTTACTAGGAATGTACTGCCTAAAAACCAAGCGGCCTTTGAACAATAGCAAAGACTCATCCACTGCAATTTCTTTTCCAGGAGCAAAGATCTCAGAAAAACGATCAACAAAGTGATCAAGGACAGGCCGAATTTTAAACAGACGGTCACAATCAGGGTGATCGCGTGCCAAGGCTAAACCATTATCAACAAAATGCATCATCCGAAGAAGAAGCAAAAACCGATCACGACTTATGACTGCTGGATATATAGCTGTTGTCATCAAGGGACTAGTGGACCAATATGAAGACATTGATGGCTTCCTTAGCAAGCCCATCAAAAAAGTTAAACCCAAAAACGTCTTCATCTCTTCAACATTTGTGGGAGTCCACAGAGTAGCTCTAGAATGGGGCTTAAGCCTGGCACTATTGTCCCTCAAAAACTGTTCTGCATACAAATTGGTTTGGTCAACAATATTTTGCAAAAACACATCGTCCATAAACAACTGAAAAAAATTTATTGGCTGAAAATTCTCAGTATTCACTCTACACCCAGGAACACCAGTGAACTCTGGCAATGCCGGCTGCACCATGCCAGGGGGAACCCAGAGGCCATCCTCATGAACGGGGGGAGCAGCCACCTCAGCCTGCAGACCAGAAGCCACTTGTTGCTGTACACGTACGGGAAGCCTAACATCCACAGATACTTCTGGCTGCACATCACCAACAGAAAACATAGCATCCCCAGAAGACTCTTGCTGCACTACACCACCGGGAAACAAAGCAGGTCCAGATGCATCTTGCTGCTCTACAACAATGGGAAGCCTACCAGCCCCAGATGCCTCTTGCAGCACTTCACCAACGGGAAGCCCAGCAGCCTGAGAAGCTTCTTGCTGCACTACACCACCGGAAAACAAATCAGACCCTGATGCACCTTGCCGCTCTACAACAATAGGAGGCCTAACAGCACCAGATGCCGCTTGGCGCACCACAGCAATGTGAAGCCTTTTGGGCGCAGGCTGCAGCCCACCTGCCTCATGCCGACGTAAAAAGAAAGGATACCTTGCAGCCCTAGGAAGTAGCACAGCTGCCTCTTGGTCCACTACCGGCGCAACAATGTCCTCCGCTACCATAGACACTTCATCAGCACTAGAAGAAGATTCTTCATCCGATGATGATGAATGCAGGCAAAGAGAAAACTCACTGCCTGAATCTTCTCCACCAACCTCCAAATCCGAATCAGAGTCAGTCTCTGAACCATGGTCAGAGGAAGACTCAAAAAGCAAACTAAGAACCTGCTGAGCAGTAATCCTGCGACTAGCCATTATCCTTACAAAGAAAGACAGCACACACAAGTGAACAACAACCTACACTGTGCAAAGTAAGAAGTAAACAAGGTAAGGCTTTCACACAAAGATCAATACAATCCAAAACAATTTCACTCTTACCAAATACAGCTACACTCACCAGCACCTACTCTGCTGAGACACAGCAAAAAGAAATGATATCCCACTAGAAAGAAAAGAAAAAAAACAAATTAGAAATCAAAGTGCACATAAAACACTAATTCTGAAGAAAAAAAGAAACAAAGCCACACAAAGTGATATAAGTACAACCTTTTTCAAAAAGACAAAAAACAAGGGAAAGTAGTACAAAATACATTCACTTACCAAGCACAAGCAACTACACAAGCTGCAAAACCAACAGTAACGGACCCGCAACCTACAACAATCCAAACAGCAAAAGCCTGGAACAAGGCAAAAATGGAGAAGATAAAAAAATTACTACCACATTTCACAAACAATATAACAATTGAAAAAACCACACACAAATTTGCCCCCCAAATTTACATTTGCACAGAGGGGCCATCAAATAGGGCAAAGACCAATTGGGATTAGATGAGGTTTAACATCAAGACACTGGTTAATTTTTTGAATTTATTTTACTGCCTAACCCCTTTGGTGCCAGTCGGTCTTCTGCTCCTACCAGTACCCCCATCACACGGGGGCAGTAAGGACATTCATACACCTTTCGTACGTGTGACACATACAAAACATTCACACCACCAGCCGCAGACCCATCACATTACAACACTCACACCAGCAGACAGCGCCATTCAAGGGCCCATCACTTTCACACACCCAAATATCTGCCACAGCAACTACACAAAATGATGGACTGAGTAGAGTGTCACTCAACTAGCAGTGTGTGTAGTGACCAACAGAAAGTAGGTACTCACACACCGCCAGCCGAGCGCCAGTCCACCCACACCACCATCCAAGCGACAGACCATGCACACTGCCAGCCAAACACCACTCCACGAACACCGCAAGCCAAGCACCACTCCACGCACACCGCAAGCAAAGCGCCACTCCACGCACACCGCAAGCCAAGCGCCACTCCACGCACACCATCCAGCCAAGCGCCACTCCACGCACACCATCCAGCCAAGCGCCACTCCACGCACACCATCCAGCCAAGCACCACTCCGTGCACAGACAGCCAAGTACTACTCCACGCACACCATCCAGCCATGCGCCACTCCACACACACCGCCAGCCAAGCACCACACCGCAAGCCAAGCGCCACTCCATGCACACCGCAAGCCAAGCACCACTCCACGCACACCGCAAGCCAAGCGCCACTCCACGCACACCGCAAGCCAAGCACCACTCCACGCACACCGCAAGCCAAGCACCACTCCACGCACACCATCCAGCCAAGCGCCACTCCACACACACCACCAGCCAAGCACCACTCCGTGCACAGACAGCCAAGTACTACTCCACGCACACCATCCAGCCATGCGCCACTCCACACACACCGCCAGCCAAGCACCACACCGCAAGCCAAGCGCCACTCCACGCACACCGCCAGCCAAGCACCACTCCACACACACCGCCAGACAAGCAGCACTCCGTGCACAGACAGCCACGAACCACTCCACGCACACCATCCAGCCAAGCGCCACTCCACACACACCGCCAGCCAAACACCACTCCATGCACAGACAGTCAAGTACCACTCCATGCACAGACAGCCAAGTACCACTCCACGCACACCATCCAGCCAAGCGCCACTCCACACACACCGCAAGCCAAGTGCCACTCCACGAACACCGCAAGCCAAGCGCCACTCCACGCACACCGCAAGCCAAGCACCACTCCACGCACACCGCAAGCCAAGCACCACTCCACGCACACCGCAAGCCAAGCACCACTCCACGCACACCGCAAGCCAAGCGCCACTCCACGCACACCGCAAGCCAAGCACCACTCCACGCACACCATCCAGCCAAGCGCCACTCCACGCACACCATCCAGCCAAGCGCCACTCCACACACACTGCCAGCCAAGCACCACTCCGTGCACAGACAGCCAAGTACTACTCCACGCACACCATCCAGCTATGCGCCACTCCACACACACCGCCAGCCAAGCACCACACCGCCAGCCAAGCACCAGTCCACACACACCGCCAGCCAAGCACCACTCCACGCACAGACAGCCAAGTACCACTCCACGCACACCACCAGCCAAGCACCACTCCACGCACACCGCAAGCGCCACTCCACGCACACCGCCAGCCAAGCACCACTCCACGCACACCGCAAGCAAAGCGCCACTCCACGCACACCGCAAGCAAAGCACCACTCCGTGCACAGACAGCCAAGTACCGCTCCACGCACACCATCCAGCCATGCGCCACTCCACACACACCGCCAGCCAAGCAGCACTCCGTGCACATACAGCCAAGTACCACTCCACGCACACCATCCAGCCAAGCATCACTACACACACCGCCAGGCAAACACCACTCCGATTTGCCCCAAGGGGGGGCAGAAATTCAAAAACAATTACTTGCCACCAGGAAGAGACCCTTGCCCAAGGGGTCGCCTCCAAAACATATACATTGCCTCAAAACAGTTCCCTGGTGCCAGTGGGGAATTTCTGCCCCCACCTGGGGGCAAAGCAACAAAAAAAACGGGCTGATTTGCCCCCCAGGGGGGCAGAAAAACAAAAATATTATCACAGCCCACCTGGAAGCGACCCTTGCCCAAGGGGTCGCTTCCTAAAAGCTAATTTCAAGATCCCTGGTGCTAGTGGGCATTTTCTGCCCCCCCCCCCCCGGGGGCAAAACGGCAAAAAAAGGCCCTTTTTGCCCCAAGGGGGGGGGACAGAAAATAAACAACAAAATAAAGGCCCCCTGGAGGCGACCCTTACCCAAGGGGTCGCTTCCCAAAACAAACATGCACTAATAAAAAATCCCTGGTGCCAGTGGTATATTTCTGCCCCCCCCGGGGGCAAAACGGCCGAAATAACAGCCCGATTTGCCCCCAGGGTCAGCAGAAAATCGAAAATAAAATGGCTGCCCACCTGGAAGCGACCCTTGCCCAAGGGGTCGCTTCCTAAAAGCTAATTTCACGATCCCTGGTGCTAGTGGGCATTTTCGGACCCCCCCGGGGGCAAAACGGCAAAAAAAACGGGCCGATTTGCCCCCAGGGGGGACAGAAAATAAACGACAAAATAAAGGCCCCCAGGAAGCGACCCTTACCCAAGGGGTCGCTTCCAAAAACAAACATTGCCAAAACAAATAATCCCTGGTGCCAGTGGTTTATTTCTGCCCCCCCTGGGGGCAAAACGGCCGAAATAACGGGCCGATTTGCCCCCAGGGGGGGCAGAAAATCGTCAAGAAAATGTCTGCCCACCTGGAAGCGACCCTTGCCCAAGGGGTCGCTTCCGAAAAGCTAAATTTACAATCCCTGGTGCTAGTGGGGGCATTTCCGCCGCACGATCGCGACGCTGTGCGCGATCGTGAGGCAGAAATGCCCTGCAAAGAGACTTCAGGGGAAAGGAAAATCTCTTTCCTCTCCCCTGATGCCTCTTTGCGGCCCCAAACCCCCGCCGGACACGAGAAACTCACCTTTCTCCTTGGCGCGCAGGAAGCAAATGGCTTCCCGAGCGCAGGGAATCCCTGATGATGTCAGCGCGCGCTGTGCGCGCTGACGTCATCAGGGATTCCCAGGGGGGGGGGCGGGGGCGGCAGCGGAAGCTCTTCCGCTGCCGCCCCGAGCAAAACAACGAAGATCAGAGAACCTCGGGGGGAGCGCCAGCGCTTCCCCCGTGGGTGGGGCTCATGACGAGCTGGGCTCGTCATCAGCACACGACCACCGTGCACCATGACGAGCCCAGCTCGTCATCAGCATCGAAAGGGTTAATGTAATCTGGCAGGGCTATTTGTCTCACTGGATGAGTCAGAGTTGCTTAGCGCGGTGTATGCGCGATCTTCTAGAGGGGTTTATCCGTCGGGTGCATTATTAAGGCGGTCTCGATCTCAACCGTTATGTAGCGGACACTCCCAACATTGCCCCTGTGTCTATCCTGCCTCTATTGTTTATTACTGATACCCCCAGCTTTAAGTATTCAGCATCGATAGCCAAGCATGGTCACTCGTAGAGTCAACACTCGCGCGATCTCAGACATCAAGTGCCAAACATTGCCGACTTGTATTCGTGCCTGAAAAAAGTCTGAGCGTGATCTCTAATAAGACCGGCTCCTTCACGTATAGCTACCGCCCTGCCCGCTTACCTGTCCGTCGGTACCCCGCGCCTTCCTCTAGGCTGACTGTGGGAGGTACCGACTGGACAGGAAGCGGGATATTTAAACTGACTCTGATAGGTCAGCGGGGCAATATGCGTGCAACGTGAGCACGCGCGTCTCTGAACGCGTTACAGTCCTTGCGATCCATGGGAAATGTAGTCTCTGGATCGGCACCTTTGGAACTGTGGTCCGGAAATGTATTGCGGCGATTGCCGTCTTTTGTATCCAAGAATGTACACGTTTGGTTCAGTTTGAGCACACATCCAGGCACTGCAATATGTAGCGGAGTAATAGTGTGTATTTATCCACCCTGTTTACATATTCTTGCGTTTGATTTGGAATGCGCCTTGGGACTAACAAGATGATGGGATATAATTTAATATTAATAATACAACAGACCTCCTGTGTTAAATACTGTACAGCCCCTAGGTAAAGGCCTCCAATTTTAACCTAATGCAGCCCCTAGGTACAGAGGTGATAGGAAATGTACGGATGGTCAGAATGTTAAAGACTTAACATTGGTTATACACACAATGTTTTATAGAACAGTGAACCTGGTAAGCATGATACTCGTATTCTATGCAGCGTGGCTTTTAGGGACCTACAGTTTTAATCCACTCGAACCCCTGGGTAGAGAATTAGTGGAAATATTCAAAGTATGTTTCATCCCCTAGGTGGAGGATTGGTAGGAACGAGGGGTGGACAGAATACACCAATAGTGCTTTGCACAATATTTAGTAAATATGGGATTAGTACTCTGTGTAACATAACTCATAGAGACATCCACAGGATATCTTCATTTAAACCCGTGATGTCGGTTTGGAGTTTGTGCACCCATCTCTGTTCTCTACGATGTAGAAATGCGCTGACATCTGTAATGTGTTTGGGGATCAGGGGCTGTTCCAGCACGGTCCATTGTAAATCTGTGGGTGCATGATGTGCCTCCAAGAAATGTTTTGTCATGTGGGTTGCTTGTTTCCCACAGCGTATTGAGCTCTTATGCTCTGATATCCGTGTCTTCACCTTTCTAGTGGTCATGCCCACATACTTTTTTTCACAGGGACAGCTGATTAGATAAATGAGTTTGGAACTATTACAGTTCGTAAACCTCCGCTGTTCCCAAGGATGTTCTGTACCGATATCTATAGTGGTGGATTTGCGGGTCTGCGGGCATGCTGCACATTGTCCGCAAGGGTGATGTCCAGTTACCGCTTGCATATTCCACAGGATGCCTGTGTTTCTAGGGATTTCGGTCTTAGGTCTAGTGTGGACCAGTTTGTCCCTTAGATTTGGTCCCCTTTTAAAGGCAAATAGGGGAACGGGCAGTGTATCGTTTCCCGTATTTAGAATTCCCCAATGTTTTTTGATGATACTAGTTATTTGGTTGGATCTTGTACCAAATGTTGTCACACATGTCATTCTTTCTGTTTTGACTTTGGGCTGCGCTGTTTTCAATAGGCTCGCTCTATTGTTGTTTTGTGCTCTTTTCTTGGAGCGGTTTATCAGTGGTTTTGGATAGTCTTTCTCTAAGAGATCTTTTCTTAGATTGTTTGCATGGACTTCAAACGATTTCTTGTCCGAACAGTTTCTATGTATACGTAGAAACTGCCCGTATGGCAGATTGTCCCTGAGGGACTTAGGGTGGCAGCTATGATAATTCAGTAGGGAGTTTCGAGCCATGGGCTTTTGGTAAAGCTCAGACTTGAGTCCCTCCCCTGTGCCAATAATCATCAGGTCGAAGAAGGCCAGTCTATTTGTGTTAAATTCCATGGTGAATTTTAGATACCGGTTTCTTTGGTTCAACCAATCAAAGAATTCTCCCAGTTGGGTTTCTGTCCCACGCCACACCACCAGAATGTCATCGATGTAGCGTTTCCATGCTCGCAGACACGGTAGATGGGGGTTGGTGTCTGCGAGCACGAGCTGTTGCTCACATTGATGAACATACAGATTCGCGAGACTAGGGGCAAAAACGCTGCCCATACTAGTCCCGCTGATCTGCAGATACAAGGAGTCCTCGAAGGCGAAGAAATTCTCCGTCATGGCCAGAGTTGCCAGGTTCATAATTAGTCTGACTGGGGTAATGGAATTTAATTCCCGTGACAGTAGCAGGTCTTCTATTACTTGTAAGGTCTCCGTCTGAGGTATGGAAGTATATAAACTTTCGACATCGAAAGACACCAATAGATCTGTCTCAATGTCATATTCCATATCAGGCAGCAATCTTAACACATCCTTGGTGTCTTTTAAGTAGGAGGGCATCTCCCGCACCATAGGCTGTAAGAACACATCGACAAAGGTCGATAGAGGTTCTAATAATGAACCTATCCCCGATATTATGGGTCGGCCAGGTGGTGGACGTTGGGCCTTGTGTATTTTAGGGAGCTGGTAGAAGTATGGAATAATCGGATTTGTTACCCGTAGATATTGGCCCTCTTTTGGAGTCAGCCAACCTTCAGCTAAAGCTTCCTCAACGATGTGGGCTATGATGTTGGTTAGTCTGGGCGTCGGGTCCTCCTTCAGTATTTTGTAGGACCGGGCATCACTGAGTTGACGAAGGCACTCAATCCGATATGTGTCCACATCCAGAATGACTACCCCACCCCCCTTATCTGCTGGTTTAATCACAATAAGGGGATTCTCAGTCAGATCTTTGATGGCAATTTTTTCGACTCTAGTCAGGTTGGAGTATGTCTTCTGTTTGTTAGAGAAGAGCTCCTTAATATCATGGTTGACCACTTCTTCAAACGTTAACACCTTGGAGGGTTGGCCTAACACGGTAGGATTAAATGTTGAAGGTTTCTTCAAACCAGTGTTGTTGATGGCAATTTGTTGATTGAATTTCAAGTAGTTTTACCCGAAAACAAAAAATGCAGCCTGATCTTACGAAAAAGCTTACTGAGTTCAATTTGGGCCTGAAAAGGGTCCCTCTGATTTGTTGCAACAAAGCCCAAGCCTTTGTTAAGCACTTGCTCTTGGGTTTCTGTAAGTTGCTGGGAGCTCAGGTTGATAACTAGACTGGTGCCGCTGTTGTCGGTTGTTCCTGCGGGATCTTCTTCCCACTCCTCAGATCCATGGTCTGGGGTGGTGTGTTCCAGCGGACCTGTCCTACTTGGGGAGTTCTTTGACGACCCCGGTTCCTCCTGCCCCCCCCCTAAAAAAGGCTGTTGATTATGGTCTCCATAGAAAGGGGGTGGGCCATAGGGGTTCATCATAGGCGGGAAAGGTGCTTGTCCCCATGGTGAGGGTTGCCACCACGGTGGAAATTGTGGTTGGGGGAAAGCTGGATTGAATCCCCTCCATCCTCTCCTATTCCCACCCCTGCCTCTTTGTTTAAAGGAAGATTGACTGGTATTTGACCCATCCGAATCACTAGAAGCTCCGTCGGAGCTAGAGCTGCCATAGTTGGAACTACCTTTATTTCCCGTTTTTTGATTGGTGGCACAGAAGGTATCGCTGGTGTAGGGATACACCTTCTCCATAGAGAATTTTGCGAGATCTTTTTTGAACTTTTCTAGTTTAGTGAAAAGTAATGTGTCTCTGAACTCTTTGCTAGACCTATTCCCATCATCCTGGTGCTTAGTGAATATTTTGCTTGATGAGATTGTTGTCTTAATCTGGCCTTCCAGGACCTGGATCTCTATCAATATTTTATCAGCAGTTTTTTTAGCCGTTTTGATAATTAAACATAGCCAATCACGCGTGCACTTCCACGCTATTAATGACCAGTCGTGGAGGAAAGTTTTATCGTCTAGAAACAGACGAGGAGTGTTTCCTACTATGAGGCCTATGGGTGCACAGTTGTTCCTCAAATAATCGGCCATGATGATGCCGTGTACGCACACTCTAGCGTGATTCTTCTTCAAAATTAATACCTTCGCCCACCCATCTTCTGAACCAGTTGAGGTGGCGGGTGTTGGATAGACACAGGGGCAATGTTGGGAGTGTCCGCTACATAACGGTTGAGATCGAGACCGCCTTAATAATGCACCCGACGGATAAACCCCTCTAGAAGATCGCGCATACACCGCGCTAAGCAACTCTGACTCATCCAGTGAGACAAATAGCCCTGCCAGATTACATTAAGAGTACTCCGGTTGACCAATGGGTGAACACATACAGGGTACTATAATTAGCCCTGCTAGATTAACGACCTAACTACATTAAGAGTATGTATAAGAACTTCTTTTGGCCCATGGTTGAATATATACAGGTTACTACAAACATTACAAAATGTTCTTGGATTCCTGGCTACAAACCCTGAATGGCAGAGAGAATGTGTTTTTCAGACAGAGTTCTAGCGAGCTCTTCCTCTTTCATTTCTTTTTTGTTCACATCCATTAGAGCGGTGCTCCATTTTGTACCTGAGCTGTTGCCGGGTGAGGTGGAGAGTCCATTCCTCAGAACATGGGTGAGTGTTCAAAACTTTGCATAAACCCAGGATATAGGTACCTGGTTGAACGAGTTGATTATTGGTACAACCTATGACCTTGAAATGTTTGGCATTCATTTAAATATCACGAGATTATCTCTGTGCATTTGCAGCCCTCGCCACTAACTGTATGTTTTTTGTATTTACATGTGTGTTCGTCTATTGTTGACTGACTGGATCTTTTCCATCGGTGTTTTTCAGGTGAAATGATTTTTTATACACAATATTCACTTCAAGATGAGCAGTAGCACTTCCTTAACAACTAGGTCCTGATGAAGCAGACTGGTATCCTTTGAACCTAATACTGCAGAAACATGTCGACCAATATAAAATCTCAGTAGTTATTTGTTATCACTACTTGCACTGTTTTTTAACCTTGGGTGAGGGTAGGAACATAATAAACTCTTTTTCCACTCCCTCAACCCAATATTAACTTCCTCACTTTCACACGCCACAGCGAGCACCCAATGCACTGCTTTTTGATTTGTCTATGCCCCCTGATACCATCATAATAATCTACCCACACACCCTACATTCCTTCACATTTCGACTAGGTCACAATCCACCTAATCCTAAGTGGTTCGTTCCACTTCCTTCTGGTGAAGGATCCCAAGTGATGTAGGGCGGTACAGGACGGGTATCTGATGGGAACAACTTTTCACTAAGAATACTTTGGATTCTGGGATTGTGTTCTCTAAAAAACACACATACAGTTGTCTAGATAGCTGCTTTACTTTTCTGTTGACCCATTGTTACACTTTGTTTTTTCAGTAGTTGTAGGGACTGTAACAATGCCAGGTCAGTAAACATGTCCCACCCATGCTCCCCTCGTGTTTTATTATTTTTGGGATACACCATCACACAAACTCCATATTGGCAGCAGCCCAAAGGGTAAGTGTAGACTTCCATGTCAAACGTTCACTGCTGGTGACAGATGCAATACCAAGGAAAGCTTCGGCAAACTCTATGCATCCCTAAGACCCCACTGAGGCTGGGGTCTGAGGTGCAGCACCCTGCCGACAGCAAGACTGTCAAGCCACCCAGTCCCTCAATGCATTACAGGCAAAGCAGGTCTTGTCTGTGAAGCCCTATTGAGATAGCATAAGGGGCGTGAAGAGGTGAGAAAAGGCAGCGACACGTTGTCTGAATTTCTACTGCCCTTGATCATTTACTAATAATAGACAGAAACATGAATAATAGTAACAACAATTATAAAATGAATTTGCAAGCCTTGGTTACTTTTGGTATGTCCTGTGGTAAGCAGGGTCAATGGGGGTCAAATTGCTATAAACAGAACATTTTACCACTGGGGCTTTACCTTATTTTGGAGCCTTAAATTTGGCACCAAGTGGACTACTTCTGAGTTTGACCCTTCGAGTAGCGAAGTAGAAGAGTTAAAAGCTTACTTAGGGAGGTAGTATGAGTTAAATACTTAGAAGAACATAGTCAAATGAATAACCTCAGACAGTAAATCGTTGTCCAGAAAGTTTTTTTTAAGAAGAAGGAAAATTAACAGGAAACTCAATACGGTCCCTAAAAGTTCAGCTGAACATAGGAATACACACAGTTATGGCTGGGGTGTTATCACTGTGTTGGAGATCCCGTCAGGTTGGCCTTAGCAGTCCGTCTGGGCACTAGACAGTTTATGCACGGTAAGTTGACCTTAGGTACTGGGTAGCTTGGAATGCTCTATGCATTCTAAGGTGGTCCTTCCTTCTCTGTTTAAGTTTTGCCTGAGGCAGCTCACTTGCGCGGTCTCTCTGAGATCTATTGTACCTCTATTGTACCTCAAAAAAACCTAAAAAGAGCTCACAGCCCATCCATTATTTACCTTTGGTTGAAGTCTTTCTCGCTCTCACTTCTTTTGCCTTCATTGGTCAGTGGCAGCTGGGTTGGTTTCATTTTGCCGGCCTGTATTGCTCCAGATGGCTTTGGGTTTCACTTAGTTAGACTACATAGAAAGACAGGCACACACCAGCCCCCCCTCACTTCTTCAGGATTTTGGTTTCATACTTTTAGATTTTACACACAACCCCATCCCCCCACACACACACTCACCCAACCAGCTTTGAGCCCGCACATATCACATAAATCTCTCCACTTCACACAATGCCACTTTCCTCCACTGTACGGCACTCTGCACCACTACACTCTACACCATTCCATGCCACTTGACTCCACTCTAAGACACTCTACTCTACGATACTGTACTCTACACTACTCCACAACACTCCTCTCTATGCACTCCACAACACTCTAGTCCACACCACTTTACTCCACGCTGCGCCACTCCACAAAACTTTATACCACAACTCTATGATACTGTACTCCACAACACTACTCGATGCCACTATACTCCACTTTACGACACTCCACGCCACTCTACTCTATACCAGTCTACCACACTCTACTCCATTCTAGTCTATAACACTGCGCAATTCCACACCACTTTATTCCACTCCACCCTTCCACAATCCATGACACACTACACTACTCCACTCTTCGCCACTCCACTCTTCGCCACTCCACTCTACTTCACTCTCCTTTAAGCCACTAACTTTTAGCAAAGCTGAAGAGCAGCCACGCTGGCAGGGGTGCAGCTTCAGGTGATGTGTTTGGGGTGTTACACCCCCCTAATAAATGGTTGCTTTCAGACGATTATGGTGAGGTGTTGGTCGGATTTCACCTGGAATTTGCACATATGCACACAAACAGAAGTTTACATACACATCTGTTTTGAAGATCTTAAAAAGTGTTGGTTATTTGAAATAATAATACATTTTAAGTACCCCTAGCAATCCCTACTAAGCATGGGCGGAAAATCCGTTTCGCTCGCGGATTTTGCGGATTTTCGGTAAATTCGCAATCCGCGAGATTCGCGAATCTCCCGCAAAATCCGCAAATCCGCGAGCAGCGGATTTTATGGCTTGCTCGCACTGTTCGCGTGAGTTCGCGGCTTCCCAGTACAACTTCGCGCCCCGCGAATAAGCGCAAAATTGCAGAAATACGATCTTAGCAAAACTGAAACTACTTACCAGGTTCAAAAGTTCAGGCTCATCATTAGTAGCCATTTCCTGTAGTGCTTCCTGAGGGGCCCCTCCAGAGTTCAGTTGCCAGTTGCAACTATTATGTGACCCTGCTCTGAACCTCAGAATAGTTGCACATATGCCACAAAGGTCCTGATTTACAGCTAAGGGAGACAAGCAGGAGCCAGGCTGGAAGTTCAAATCCATTAATCAGCCCCTAATTCATTATTGTCAGTTGGGGCAGGGCAGGTGTTGTAACTAATTTTGCAACAATGAAAGCACTTAGCAAGTGCAAAAGATCACTAATCAGGAAGCACTAAGGAAGCAGGTGCCAGCTAAAAAAATATTCTGTGACACATTAATCAGCCCCAAATTAATTCAGGTCACTTGAGGCAGGGAAGGTGTGCTTGCTTTGCCACAATAATGTACACTGACTGGACAACCAGAGGGTGCTGTGATGAAACAGAGGGTGGCATGGGTGGGCCAGAGGGTGGCATGAGTAGTCAGAGAGTGGCAGTGGTGACAGAGAGTGGCAGTGATGAAGAAGAGTGTCCCAAACAGGCTGGACACGTAGAAACAACAAGTTCGCGAAACTTGCGACCCGACAGGTAAGTTCGCGCGTTGCGAAATTGTACAAAACCCTCGCAAACTGGCAGAAACCCGCGCGAACACACAAAAAAAAAATCCGCAAATTCGCGAGAATTCGCGGATTTTGCGGATTGCGAGTTCGCAAATCCGCAAAATTCGCGAACGCGAGATTCGCAAAATTCGCCCATGCTTAATCCCTACACCTCTCTCTTTCCACTGCCCTTAAACCCCCCTCATGCCATGCTTCTCATATAATTTAACAAGATGTGCCAATGTGATTGTTGCAAAATCCGAAAATAAACCCCCCCCCTCACTCTTACTGACCAAGCTATAGCCCTGCACGCTGGTGTACAACATGGATAAAACACATTGGCAAAACTAATAGCTCTCAGTGACACCGACTGGCTTTGTCAATGTTTGTTTGGGTAGATGTCATGCCATGTCCCAAAGTATGGTGTGTTCAGGTAGTCCCTTCCTTATTCTTCCCCATGTTCACAACTTGTTTTTAAGAATCTGTGGCCTGGACCTATCTCACCGGCAAAGGCTGGGGATTCACTGCTCCTTCCCACCTGTTTCAGCTGCCAGGAGAGGTCATTGTGACTTTACCGCAGCCCAGCTGACGTGGCTTCCATCTTCCAGCTCTAGTCAAAATCATGCATGTGTGTGCTTACCGGACGGGAGTAGTGGGGTGGCCCGTCTCGGATAAAGAGGGATCACGCTTCGCTCCCTATGATCTGAGAAGGTGGGTCTTCCCTCAGGGGTGTTTCCTCTGGCCCAATCTCAAACCTTCCACTCAAACCATGCAGAAAACCCACCCCAGGTTGCAGTGGTGATACAGGTAAAGTTTGAAGGCCCTGTTAGAGGCACTATTTGATCTTCATAATGGGTGCCAACCGCAGTCACAAGACTTTTTTAGAACCCAGTTGGCGAGACACTTTGGATATGTTTGAATGCAACACCGATTGTGGTAGCAAAAGATCTCAATGCCAAGTCATCCAGGCGCCTTGAGAATGTCTTGATAAATCCAGCAACTGCTGTTGTGTTTCTTTATCATTCCACATTGTCATAGGAGCTCAACTTTCTTGAGAAGTATAATATTCCACTCCAAACATGCTGTTGAGAAATCCGTGAAACAAGGCTTCACCACAAGGTATGGCAACGCCAATTTTTCCCTCGATCACAATGAGTCAATCTCCTGTGATTCCTTCCTAGCACCTTAAAGCTTAAGGACTCCTCTGCTTAGTAGCCTTCCTATCATGAAGGGGCATCTCTAGCACCCTCACCAACAGTCAGCAGGCACCTTCCCTCAAGATGGTTGCAGCTTTGTTTTTTTATCAAGATGCAGCCTTTCCCAGGTTTCTCGTCCTGAACCTGGCAAGGTGAATTGGCAATCGGTGACCTCAGCCCTAGTGCTCAAAAGGTCCTTTCCGTTCTCCACTGGTGTGGTACCCCTGAACTTGGCTGATAACAAATCCTAGCGAAATGACTGGGGATTTTAGCCCAATCTTAATACCCAGCTCAGAGAAAGCGTTTGTGGATTTCAGTGGTCCTGGTGTAGCTCTAGGGCCAGTTTCAGGCAGATCCTGTTTTCTGAGTGTTCCTCATATGCTGGTCCAGCTACAGTCTTTGTCGGACAGCAGCAACAGGAAGCAGGGGTGGCCAGAGAGTTGCCTGTCAGACAAACCAAAGACACAAATGAGGCTTCTCCACACACATGCCACTCAACTTGTTGAGAGTAACACCTCTAAGAGTAGAATGGAGCAGGAAAAGGCAAACGGCAGGCCATGCACTGCAACACAACTGTTTTCTATCCTCCACACCCTAGTGTATAGTCCATTTCAAAGGACTACAGGAAAGCTTTGGAGGAACCCTGCAATCTATATTGCTGTCTGGCAGGCTCGCCCTAATCTCCGTGCTGTGTGCCATTCTTGCACAGGCAATTAAAAGTGGATTCCTGGCAGTGGCGTAGCAAAAGGGGTGGTGACGGCTTCCCCATGTCTGCTCTTACTTGCAGTCATCACGGGGAAACTAATGTAGGAATCACCAGCGCACCCCTTTACATGCAGCAGCTGCAGCACGGCAAACACAGGGGCAGCCACGGGCAGCAAAAGGACTAGCTACGCCACTGATTCCTGCTTGCCACAGGCACTCCATGCTTACTCTGCCACATCTGAATGTGACAAACAAGCAATAGTCATATAGCAAAAGAGGAAATCAGGTTTTGAGATAGCATTTGCTTCAGTATGAACCAGGGGAAATCCCTGCGCACTTCCAGGCAGCCTGGCTGGCCCCCAATCTTGCCTAGCCCGTGGCTTAACTGTCCAAATGCATATTAAACCTTGGCACCTAGTAAAATCAAGAGAATTACTATCTCAGCGATTGCTCCTCAGCTAAATTGGTCCCCATCCACAATGATGTTCTCACATTCTGTGCGGCAATTTTAATAAACTTATGCTAATTCCTACTTCCGTGCACAACAAACACAGAATGCGGACGTGATACACTCATGTTTTTACTGCATTACTGTTCAAATGTATATTAATCCTTGGCAAAATTAAGAGAATTACTATCTCCGCGATTGTGTTTGCCCCAGGACCTGTTATGCGCTTTTAAAAAATACACACCAGCATATGACAACAGCCAACAGGTGTGCCTGCTCATGTAGAAACAAGAATACCCCTTGCGTGCTGCCAATCTAGCTGGCCCCCCCAAACCCGCCATCACCGGAGAGGCGTGTTGCAGGGCCTGTCGCGGCTCCAAAGTCCATCGATTTCGCCGCGCGGCCGTGGGGCGTGCACGCATCGCATCCATGTTGTTGCACCGTATTAAAGATGCCATTTTGTCGCATCACACCGGATCATCGCATCGAGTAAGAAACCGCAGTAAGAAACCAACGCATTACCTCCTCTCCAGTAAGGAGCCAACGCATAACCTTCCCTTCGCTGCAGTAAGGAACCAACGCATGACCTCTGCCAAAGCAAGGAACCGACGCATCACATTCCCTGTGAACCCTTTGTTTGTTTTGCGTGACGCATCCAAGGTACTTTGGGAGTAAAGTGTCGCATTTACCATCTACATTGAACTAAGCTATTGCTATCATTTGAAGTCTTATTTTTGATTTCAGTATTGTGGATGTTTGTCATTTGGTCTTGTGTTAACAAATGCTTTACACACTGCCTCTGAGATAAGCCTGTCTGCTCGTGCCAAGCTACCAAGGGGGTGAGCAGGGGTTATTATAGAAGAGTAGCCCCTTACCCCGACTAGAAGCAAGGGTTTCTATTTGGTCAAAGGTGCAAACCCTTGACAACTAGAGACCCCATTTCTAACATTGGTGGCAGCGGTAGGATTTGGACTTGCATTTGTGACTCATACACAGTAACTGGTGCACACTATAAGTGAGTGCAGAACATAACGCGACCACATACAATTTTGGTAGAATTATTTCCTTGGGACTTCTATTTTTGCTAATAACTACCAATTCATGCCACCATGACCAAAGCAGCATCCAACGCATCTATGGATCTACAATTCAAAGAAGATAGGGTGGATACCTACTATGTGCCGCAGCTTAAAACCTTCTGTTAAATATTTAAAATCCCTGTGAAAGGCATCACCAGGAAAGAAGAGTTCCAAAAGTTGCGAAAGGCATCCCCAGGAAAGAAAGAAAGGTTCCAAAAGGTGCCGAGGACCTGGTTTGAATCTTGAAATGCTACTGATCATCCTATAGAGCCTGGGGAGGAAGTAGATAATACAGATGGGCAGCTGGATGGGCCATTGGACCTGACCAGGGAGAAAGTACCTTCCAGGCCAGGCAGCAGTGTTTCTTCAAAGGTCCTGTCACCAGAGGAGCTGAAGGACAGGGAGAGGGATAGAATGCATAAGTTGGAGCTAGTCAAGCTCAAGCTGGGTGGTCAGATGGAGCTAGAGGATAATAAGTTAGCCTTAGAAGAGAAGAGGATGCATTTAGAGCATGAAAGGATGTTGAGGGAGTTGGAATTGAAAGCCAAGAAATTTGAAATTACTCCCTCTGGTGGCAGCACACCATCCATGCCTGTAGAAACAAGAGTATTCATCCCCAAAGACGTCATTAAGGAGTTCCATAAGAATGAAGATATTGGGCAATGTTTTAAGGCCTATGAGGTTGCTTGGACCTCCCACCGGGTCCCTGAGAAGGATTGGGGAGCGGGGTTGTAGGGGCAGTTCATCAGTGATGGGCGAGATACCTTGTTAGATTTTCCCTCTGAGGATCAGAACTCCTATGTCCACATGAAGGAAGCCTTATTGATCAGGTATGGGTTGACCCCAGAGCTTTAAAGACAAAGGTTTAGGATATGTAAGAAACCTGAGTCAAGTACTTGGGTGGAATATGTATTTTGTTTTGCAGAGCATTGGATGGTTGGGTGAAGGATAGCAAAGGGAATGATTTTGAAGCATTCTATGACTAGATTGCATGGGAGCACTTGTCTAGTAATTGTTTTCCAGAGCTACGCCAGCACCTTATTGATAGCATGCTGACTATCCCTAGGAAGCTTGCTGAGGAGGCGGACCACTGGGTTAATACCTGGATCCACAAGGGTCATGTGGGAGACTCCGCCAAAGGTGGGCAGGGCCCCCAGCAGTAAAGTAGGGGGGCAAGGATAAACAGAGGGAGTTCCACAAAGGGCCCCAAAGGAATCCCAATGGAAGGGTTCCCAGTCTCCCCCTGAGAAGTCAGGGACCTCGACAGATAAGCCTGTTCAGAGGGGTCCCAAGAGATGTTTTGGTTGTTGTTGGGACGGGAAGTCTCCTGCATGTCTCTGGAGAGAGTGCTTCCCCTGCCTTATGCTAATCTCCAGACAAGTCACTCAAAAGCTACTATATGGATTCTAGATCCCTACCTCAGTGAGCATGACAGTCATACATGTATTGAGACTAAGTATGGGCGAATTTTGCGAATCTCGCGTTCGCGAATTTGCGGAATTTTTTTTTGTGTTCGCAAGGATTTCTACCAGTTCGCGAGGGTTTTGTACCAGTTCGCAATTGCGAACTTACATTTTGGCTCGCAACGCTCGCGATTATGTTGTTTCTACATCTGGTTCATCATCACAGGTTCCCAGCACCCTCTGTTTCACCACTGCCACCCTCTGTTACATCAATGCCACCCTCTGGTTCATCATCACTGTAGATTATGGGGGGGAAAGCAAGCACACCAGCCCTGCTTCAACTGACATGAATTAATTTGGGGTTAGTTTATTAATGTGTCACTGTTTTAAAATTCCAGTCAGGTACCTGCTTCCTTATCTGTAATTTGCTTTCTGTTGCAGTGCATTTTTTTTCCAGGACCTTTGTGGCCTACTTGTAGCTATTCTATGAGCCTGCTGTGAGGGTCAGAGCAGGGTCATAGAATTGTTGCAACTAGCAACTGAACTCTGGAGGGGCCCCAGTCAGGAAGCACTACAGGGAATTGTTACTAATGATGAGTTTGAACTCTTGCTCCTGCTGAGTGCTTTCTGTTTTGCAAAACTCGCTTTACTGCAATTTCGCGGGATTTGCAGGGCGCGAACACTCGCGAGATCGGATTCGGAAGCCGCAAATTCGTGCGAATATGCAATTTGTTTTTTTACGGCGTGTTAGTTCGCAAGGTTTTGTGCGTTTTTGCGAGCCGCTCGTAGCGCAAGGCGCGAAGTTACCCTCGTGGTCGTTCAAGGGTGCGGCCATCTTGTTTGCCTGACGTATTTCCGTTTCCGGGCGCGAAGTGTAATCTCGCAAAGTGTGCGGCTTGCCAGTACAGTTTCGCGAGTGTTCGCAAGGAAAATCTCGCGCGAACTTACCCGCGCGGTCGTGAACCGGCACGGCCATCTTGTTTCTCATTCATTGCTATGGTTCTGGGCATGGTCTTTGTATCCTCTCTAAATCTCTGCCATCCTTTGCTTGTTTGAAGTTTTTTTGGATCTATTTTACTTATTATCTATCCCTCTATTTTTCTAGCCCTATATTTTTGTGTTTACTGCTACTTTTGGTTAATTTTAAACTACTTTTTTAAACTCTTTTCTTTTCTTCTCTTCCCTATTCTATTTTCTTTATTCCTTTCCGCCCAGACCATGGTGAAGGGAGCCGGGAAGCATCCCGAGAAGGGGAAGGGTCCCGCACCCCGTGTCCGGCTCCCGTGCAGGCGTTTGAGGGGGGAGGAGGTCCTACGCAGGGAGATCTTTAGCCCGGAGGAGGTGGGCCTACTCATTTTTTATGTTCAGCGCCGCCTCCCCAGGACCATCATGGGAGGCGGCAAGATCAGTGCCGGGTACGGGATCCGGGAGCGCCGGAAGCGGTGGGAGAAGGTGTGCCAGGCCATTTACCACCACTCTCGGGTCTGGCACACCTACAACCAGGCCACCCACCGCTGGACGGATGTCCTGACCCGTGAGCGAGATCTGCTCGACCTCCTTGGCCTTGAGATCCCCGGGCTTGGTGAGTAGTAGTAGCTATTTCTTTACTACTATGTTTTCTCCTGCTGTGTTATTATATTGGAAATTTTAGTTTTTTACCAAGAGCAATAATGCTGCTCATTACATTGTAGGTAAATTATATTTCAAAATCTTCTGTGCATTTCAGGTACTCTGCTCTCCTTCTTCTCAGTAGTGTTGCTACTATGCTTATTTGTTTTAGATTTTGTGTTCATTTCATTGGCCTGTGAAATTATGTATGAGTGTAGTTTAAAGAACTGCGTAATGCTACACACTAAGGTTCAGATTTTTAATTACCGGCGCATCCCTGCAAAGTAGCAGGGATGCGCCGGTAATTGTGCGTCACGCCACCATCACCCATGGTGCGCCGTATTTACAATGCGGCGCACCATGGGCCCAAAACATCACCAAAGCGTTACGCATCTGTGCCGTAAAGGCGGAGCATTGCTGGAGTTGCGTCGCAACGATGGTGCAGCTCCATCAATGCTCTGGGGTGCCCTATCTCCCCAATGCTGCGTCAAGCCGTACGTCTGCTTCAAGCAGGCGCAGGGTTTGAGTCACGCATCATTGTCCTCAAAGTGACTGATTGAAATCTTGTAGATTTCCCTCAGCCACTTTTAGGATGCGTTTCTGCGCAGGAACGCCCTCCCTTGCGCCGGAACTCCCCCTATTGGCGCAGGGCTTTACAACGTGATGCATCTCCCATATGCGTCACGTTGTTAATATACGCCGCACCATTGCGCCTCTTTTGTGCTGCCGCTGCGTCACAAAAGTCACGCAACAATGGAGCAAAAGAGCCGCAAGGGGCTTCTAAATCAGCCCCTACAGACACAAGTCCAGTCCTTCCTTTGTACACATGGCAATAAGAAGAAATAGTGGTGGTGGATTGATAGTTTGAGTATTTTAATGACTGGTTAATGTAGTAGGAAACTTTAGTGTTGTCGTTGATCTTCAATCACGATGGACTTTGGCTGTCACTTCGCGTGCTGCGGACTGCTGCCTGCCAATCCTAGGCAAACCTTTTTAGTACTTTGTTTAGTGAGTTACATAAGGTAATTTCCAATTCGACGGTCCGCAAATCAAGCAATACTAAAGTAATAACGTAGTCGACCACATGAGATTGGTCAATAATATATCCCGTGGAGTAGTTGTCTATTTGCTATTTCGCAAAAATATTTTGTTAGTTCTTTTGAAAAGTTTGATTTGGTTGACAAATATCATCCATGTTTTCTGTTTTTCTTTCTTTCATGTTGTACATCAGCTTCCCCCAGGGGCAAGAGGAGGACACAGGAGGAGGAGGAGGAGGGTGCTGTTGACGATGCAGGCCAGGACCGGGCAGGCGAGGGCTCCTTTGCTGGCCCCAGTAAGTTTTAATTTTAATATAGAGTACTTATTTTTTCCTAGCGTTCCTCATTCGATTTTTTCTAAATCGTCTTTGATCTTCTTGTAGACAGGATCTAAATTCTTATCCTGCCTCGTCTATGACTCCGTGTGGTATTACTAGATTATTCTTATTAGTCTGTCTGTGTAGCTAACTAAGATTGCACATTTGGCATTTCCATTGGACTCCCATTCTAGTCAGCAATAGCTCTATGCACTGAGTGCAGTCCTCTGGGATTGTCCATAATGTCTTTTCAAGTATTCTAAATGTTTATGCTTTGACAATTGCCAACAATAAAAAGGTGAATGACCACCAAGAAAGAATAAGATACTACTTTACTTTTGGTTTGGATAGGAGGACAATCCATTCTACTACTGTTGCAGGGACAAATCTGCACAAACAGAACTATGGACACTAAATAATGCATTGCTTAGCTTATCAATTATAATAGGTGCTGTTAGACTTTCCACATACCTCAGTGATAACAGACTTTGTAGTTGACCCCCCAATCTCCTTACTGACTAGATAGTGTGGCAGAGTCTCGGACTTATGCTTGCAAAAATTCCAAAACCTTTAGCTCATCCACTCTAGTCTGGAGGACCAAAAACTACAGAGTCTATTTAAGTTTAAAAGCTTTATTAAAAGTAAACGCATTTATTGAAATCAAGTTTGTCATAAAAGTAAACGTTTAACTGGAAATGGAAAAGTGCTTAGTGCTGACGATTAATTGGACACATTTCTTGTGGTCGAGCTGAGCTCTCACCTGGTTTGAACTTGATCCTGCTCGTGTTCTTCGAAGTCAAGCTTCTGTCTGTTAGGAGAAAAAGTGGTGTGTGTTAAAAATAAAAAGCATAAATGATAGGATCTCGCACAGCTAGTGTAATCCAAGATGAAAATTGCTTACAGCGGTTGTGGTGTGCACCGGGGAAACACTGTCTGGCCAGTCAGTGTTGGAAAGGTAAGCACTAAGGTAGAGCTCTCCCGCCTAGGGAGAGGACGCCCCTATGCACAACCAAGGGGGGACCAAACGGTCTAGTTCAATTCATCCGATATGTGCAATGAGAGTGTTCACAGCAAGATTGCTTATATGTATCCGGTTTTATTAGGATATCACGTTTCTGATGTTGTTAATTGTATGATACATTTCAGAATAGATGATCCAACACAACATGCATAATTCCAGGTATGTTGAAAGTCACACAGCCCAATGCATTTCGGGCGGAGCCCGTCGTCAGGGGGTTACTCTATAAACAAAAAACAAAAATGACTCGCTATAATAGCGTGGTGGCAAAGCTACATGGTAATGACAATAAGTGAGACGGAAAACACACGGTGCAAATAACGTAGTGAAAAATAAAGTGACAAGAATAGGGTATCTGCATTGTATACTACATGCCAAGCAGCCTAGACTGAATACACCCTGTGAAGAGAGATGGAACTGTGCTCTCGTGAGATAAAAGACTGAAAGCTGACGTGATCGTTTAACAACAAAACTACACCGGATCGGAAAGCCAAATGCGTATCCCCGTGAATGAACTGCCAAATGTTAAAAGCGCTCAAATGTAACTGCGCAGACCGGCAGAATATCGTACTTACTAGTGTGACATGCGTCAACGGACTCAGCGGAGTTCCGAAGGGTGGACGAGACAGTGTGCAAAGTTCCCAGTACAAGTAACCAACATGTAAACAGAAAGAAAGGACTCGCGTGGAGCAACATAAACAAGGGATCCGAGAGGAAAAAGTGTGGGCGCCATTTTAAAACGGGCAAGCTAACCAGAAAAGTGTAAAGTAGATGAAGAGCACGCGTGTGGGGAACTGACACATGTGAAATAAATAAAGAATAATGATGTATACATGAAAAAGACAAATATACAATTAAAGATAGCACAAAAATTCAATGCGGTCATTGAGCCCCAAGGGGGCCATCGTGGATAAATATCGGATCCAGAAATTTTCCTTTTTCAGAAGTGAGTTCTTGTTGTTCAAGGTGATGGGTACTTGTTCAAGAATCTGGTATTTCAGTTGGGCTACTGAATGTCTATTTTCCAGGAAATGTGTGGCTACTGTTGATTTTAGGTTCCCCGTGCGAATATTGCTCTTATGTTCTAAGATCCTCGTACGGATCTTGCGTTCCGTGTGCCCCACATAGCATTTGCCACAAGGGCATTTCAGGACATATATAACATTCTTGCTGTTACATGTGGCGTTGACTCTGAGTTTTATGGCATTGCCTTTCATGGGATGGTTTATCAGGTTTCCTGGGATACAGTTATTGCAATTGCTGCAATTGTGACAGGGTTTTAGACCAGAGTATGTGATGTTGGACTTAGAAACATTGGTGTTGTTCAAAAGTTCTTTTAAGTTCTTGCCCCTGGTGAATGCAAAGATGGGTGTTTCTGCGAATAAGCCCTTAAAGTCTGCTTCCATTGTTAGTATGGGCCAATGTTTCCGGATGATTTTCTGAAATTGCGCAGATGCTTTAGAATGCTTGGATACCACCACAAGTCGGTCAGAAGGTACCTTCTGTTTAGGGAGTAGCAACGAGGCTCTGGTGCATTTCTCACTCCTCTGTAAGGCCAGGTCTAGTATCGGTGTAGGATATCCCCGAGCTTTCAACCTATCCAAGACTGTCTTGATTTGGACTTTGCTTTCCTCAGGTTTGGAAACAATGCGTTTAACTCGCAGAATCTGGGCATAGGGTAAATTGTTTTTTAATCCTGTGCGATGGAAGCTCTGGTAGTGTAATGTCGAGTTTCTGTCGGTAGGTTTTCTGAAGATGGAAGTGGACCAGTCACCCAGTTCTCTTGTTATCTTCACGTCCAAATAATGGACGCAGGATGAGCTGTAATCCCATGTGAATTGTATCCTAGGTGTAACCTGGTTCCATGTGTTGAGGAAGGTGACCAGAGTTTCAGCCGTGCCAGTCCATAAAAGAAAAATGTCATCGATGTACCGGAGATATAACCGGCCATGTTCTTGCCAATTGGGTTTGTTAAGGATGTGGGTCTCTTCGAATATACGCATGAAGATGTTAGCGTAGCAAGGAGCTGCGGAATTACCCATGGCCGTGCCATTGAGCTGAAGAAACCATTTGTCGAAGATGGTAAAATAGCTGTGATAAAGTGTGAATAAGGTCAGTTCCATCAAGAATACTTTGAGATCCGGGTCAAGGTCGGATTGAGCCAACGTGTTTTCAACAGCTTCTATCCCTTCGTCATGCGGGATTGAAGTGTATAGGGAGCTGACGTCCACAGTGCACATGATGAGGTCGGATTCTTTGAGAAGATTCATGATGGGTTCCAGTTTGAGTAAAAAATCTGTGGTGTCTTTTACAAAGGAAGCTGACGTAGAGACAAATGGTTGAAAATATTTGTCCAAAAGTTTTCCTACATTCTCATGGATGCTTGTTCTCGTCGACACGATAGGTCGGAAAGGCGGATTAGTGGGATGTTTGTGGAGTTTAGGTAACATGTACAATGTCGGAGGCTTGGGGTTGATAGGTGTGAGATACCGTTTGGTTCTTTCATTGATGGTTCCGTTGTCGAAGGCTTGATTGATGATGGTGGTTAAGTCGTTGGTGTATTCACGGGTGGGATCCCCCGGAAGTATGCCATAAGTGTTGGTGTCTCCAATGTGTTCAGTGACCTTTTGTTCATAAAAGGAGGTGTCCATGATCACAAGAGCACCTCCTTTATCTGCGTTGTGGCAGATGATGTTAGGATTTTCCGCGATTTTTTGTAAGATGTTTTTCTCCTTACGTGTAAGGTTACCTCGTGTGGCTGGTTGTAAAAAAGGAAGATTCAGTATGTCTTGTTTAACCAGGTTTTCGAAGGCGTCAATAATTTTATGGCTTTGGGGAGCCAAAAAGGTACTGTGAGGTCGTAAGCCTCTGAGCATGTCTTCTTCCTGAGTGGTGTTAGGACAGATGTTTTGGAAGTAGTGTTTTAATCGGATGTTGCGAATCAATTTGAATGTGCTCACTTCCAGTTCCAAGGTGTTGGTACCTGTGGTTGGAACGAATGATTGGCCTTTTTGTAGTATATTGATTTCTTCGTTAGACATGGTTACTGAAGAGATATTGATAACTAGATTTTCATCGATGGTTAACGTCTTCCTTTCGGCTTCTTGTTTTTTTGAGGTGGAGTTTTTTCTCGCTCCTCGGCGGGTTTTTCCCCCCCGGGGTCTTTTTGTAGGTTGGTGCCTGGTTCTAAAAAAGGAACCGCAGGTTCAGTGGAGGTGCTTGGAGTTGGAACATCATTGTCAGATCTTTGCGTTGGGAGACGTGTTCTTTGATCATCTTCTGAGGAAGAGGTTTCATTGGCAGAGTAGGGATTGTAGGGTTTGTTGGTACGTCGGCGGGCATACACCTCAGCCCAGGTGTATACCTCGCCGAGTTTATAGTCAATGGTATCTCTCTTGAACTTTCTCAATTTTCTCTCCTGTGTCTCACGTACATGTTTGTCTAATTGTGTATTAATATCCTCCAACATTTTCTTCAAGTCTTCTTCGGTCAGAGCATCGTCTAGTTCCTTCCTTACGCTGGTGATTTCTAGGGTAAGTTCATCTAAGGTTTTGGACAATTCTTCAACGATCAATAAGATCAGATCAAGGGAGCATTTATTCAAAATGGAATACCAACGTTCTACAAACTTGGTATTGTTCTTACACAGGAGTGGTTTTAGCGGGACCCGTAGGCCGCGAGGGATCCGTTGGACACGATGGTACCGGATGAGGGTACTTGCATGGAGTTTTTGATTGCTTTGTTTTTTTAGTAAATAGAGTAACTGGCGGAGGTTGCTCTCTACGCTCCTGGTATTGCCAGTGGCGGTGATATCGTCCTGTATCATGCCATAAATTTTATCAGCGTCATCTGTGGTATAAGCAAACGTGGTAGCTTTTTGGTCGGTCATACCAGAGACCGATTCAAAGTTCATCGTAAAAGCGTGCCGAGGTCCGTGGACAGACGAAGAGAAATGTATAAATGATAGGATCTCGCACAGCTAGTGTAATCCAAGATGAAAATTGCTTACAGCGGTTGTGGTGTGCACCGGGGAAACACTGTCTGGCCAGTCAGTGTTGGAAAGGTAAGCACTAAGGTAGAGCTCTCCCGCCTAGGGAGAGGACGCCCCTATGCACAACCAAGGGGGGACCAAACGGTCTAGTTCAATTCATCCGATATGTGCAATGAGAGTGTTCACAGCAAGATTGCTTATATGTATCCGGTTTTATTAGGATATCACGTTTCTGATGTTGTTAATTGTATGATACATTTCAGAATAGATGATCCAACACAACATGCATAATTCCAGGTATGTTGAAAGTCACACAGCCCAATGCATTTCGGGCGGAGCCCGTCGTCAGGGGGTTACTCTATAAACAAAAAACAAAAATGACTCGCTATAATAGCGTGGTGGCAAAGCTACATGGTAATGACAATAAGTGAGACGGAAAACACACGGTGCAAATAACGTAGTGAAAAATAAAGTGACAAGAATAGGGTATCTGCATTGTATACTACATGCCAAGCAGCCTAGACTGAATACACCCTGTGAAGAGAGATGGAACTGTGCTCTCGTGAGATAAAAGACTGAAAGCTGACGTGATCGTTTAACAACAAAACTACACCGGATCGGAAAGCCAAATGCGTATCCCCGTGAATGAACTGCCAAATGTTAAAAGCGCTCAAATGTAACTGCGCAGACCGGCAGAATATCGTACTTACTAGTGTGACATGCGTCAACGGACTCAGCGGAGTTCCGAAGGGTGGACGAGACAGTGTGCAAAGTTCCCAGTACAAGTAACCAACATGTAAACAGAAAGAAAGGACTCGCGTGGAGCAACATAAACAAGGGATCCGAGAGGAAAAAGTGTGGGCGCCATTTTAAAACGGGCAAGCTAACCAGAAAAGTGTAAAGTAGATGAAGAGCACGCGTGTGGGGAACTGACACATGTGAAATAAATAAAGAATAATGATGTATACATGAAAAAGACAAATATACAATTAAAGATAGCACAAAAATTCAATGCGGTCATTGAGCCCCAAGGGGGCCATCGTGGATAAATATCGGATCCAGAAATTTTCCTTTTTCAGAAGTGAGTTCTTGTTGTTCAAGGTGATGGGTACTTGTTCAAGAATCTGGTATTTCAGTTGGGCTACTGAATGTCTATTTTCCAGGAAATGTGTGGCTACTGTTGATTTTAGGTTCCCCGTGCGAATATTGCTCTTATGTTCTAAGATCCTCGTACGGATCTTGCGTTCCGTGTGCCCCACATAGCATTTGCCACAAGGGCATTTCAGGACATATATAACATTCTTGCTGTTACATGTGGCGTTGACTCTGAGTTTTATGGCATTGCCTTTCATGGGATGGTTTATCAGGTTTCCTGGGATACAGTTATTGCAATTGCTGCAATTGTGACAGGGTTTTAGACCAGAGTATGTGATGTTGGACTTAGAAACATTGGTGTTGTTCAAAAGTTCTTTTAAGTTCTTGCCCCTGGTGAATGCAAAGATGGGTGTTTCTGCGAATAAGCCCTTAAAGTCTGCTTCCATTGTTAGTATGGGCCAATGTTTCCGGATGATTTTCTGAAATTGCGCAGATGCTTTAGAATGCTTGGATACCACCACAAGTCGGTCAGAAGGTACCTTCTGTTTAGGGAGTAGCAACGAGGCTCTGGTGCATTTCTCACTCCTCTGTAAGGCCAGGTCTAGTATCGGTGTAGGATATCCCCGAGCTTTCAACCTATCCAAGACTGTCTTGATTTGGACTTTGCTTTCCTCAGGTTTGGAAACAATGCGTTTAACTCGCAGAATCTGGGCATAGGGTAAATTGTTTTTTAATCCTGTGCGATGGAAGCTCTGGTAGTGTAATGTCGAGTTTCTGTCGGTAGGTTTTCTGAAGATGGAAGTGGACCAGTCACCCAGTTCTCTTGTTATCTTCACGTCCAAATAATGGACGCAGGATGAGCTGTAATCCCATGTGAATTGTATCCTAGGTGTAACCTGGTTCCATGTGTTGAGGAAGGTGACCAGAGTTTCAGCCGTGCCAGTCCATAAAAGAAAAATGTCATCGATGTACCGGAGATATAACCGGCCATGTTCTTGCCAATTGGGTTTGTTAAGGATGTGGGTCTCTTCGAATATACGCATGAAGATGTTAGCGTAGCAAGGAGCTGCGGAATTACCCATGGCCGTGCCATTGAGCTGAAGAAACCATTTGTCGAAGATGGTAAAATAGCTGTGATAAAGTGTGAATAAGGTCAGTTCCATCAAGAATACTTTGAGATCCGGGTCAAGGTCGGATTGAGCCAACGTGTTTTCAACAGCTTCTATCCCTTCGTCATGCGGGATTGAAGTGTATAGGGAGCTGACGTCCACAGTGCACATGATGAGGTCGGATTCTTTGAGAAGATTCATGATGGGTTCCAGTTTGAGTAAAAAATCTGTGGTGTCTTTTACAAAGGAAGCTGACGTAGAGACAAATGGTTGAAAATATTTGTCCAAAAGTTTTCCTACATTCTCATGGATGCTTGTTCTCGTCGACACGATAGGTCGGAAAGGCGGATTAGTGGGATGTTTGTGGAGTTTAGGTAACATGTACAATGTCGGAGGCTTGGGGTTGATAGGTGTGAGATACCGTTTGGTTCTTTCATTGATGGTTCCGTTGTCGAAGGCTTGATTGATGATGGTGGTTAAGTCGTTGGTGTATTCACGGGTGGGATCCCCCGGAAGTATGCCATAAGTGTTGGTGTCTCCAATGTGTTCAGTGACCTTTTGTTCATAAAAGGAGGTGTCCATGATCACAAGAGCACCTCCTTTATCTGCGTTGTGGCAGATGATGTTAGGATTTTCCGCGATTTTTTGTAAGATGTTTTTCTCCTTACGTGTAAGGTTACCTCGTGTGGCTGGTTGTAAAAAAGGAAGATTCAGTATGTCTTGTTTAACCAGGTTTTCGAAGGCGTCAATAATTTTATGGCTTTGGGGAGCCAAAAAGACTTGAAGAAAATGTTGGAGGATATTAATACACAATTAGACAAACATGTACGTGAGACACAGGAGAGAAAATTGAGAAAGTTCAAGAGAGATACCATTGACTATAAACTCGGCGAGGTATACACCTGGGCTGAGGTGTATGCCCGCCGACGTACCAACAAACCCTACAATCCCTACTCTGCCAATGAAACCTCTTCCTCAGAAGATGATCAAAGAACACGTCTCCCAACGCAAAGATCTGACAATGATGTTCCAACTCCAAGCACCTCCACTGAACCTGCGGTTCCTTTTTTAGAACCAGGCACCAACCTACAAAAAGACCCCGGGGGGGAAAAACCCGCCGAGGAGCGAGAAAAAACTCCACCTCAAAAAAACAAGAAGCCGAAAGGAAGACGTTAACCATCGATGAAAATCTAGTTATCAATATCTCTTCAGTAACCATGTCTAACGAAGAAATCAATATACTACAAAAAGGCCAATCATTCGTTCCAACCACAGGTACCAACACCTTGGAACTGGAAGTGAGCACATTCAAATTGATTCGCAACATCCGATTAAAACACTACTTCCAAAACATCTGTCCTAACACCACTCAGGAAGAAGACATGCTCAGAGGCTTACGACCTCACAGTACCTTTTTGGCTCCCCAAAGCCATAAAATTATTGACGCCTTCGAAAACCTGGTTAAACAAGACATACTGAATCTTCCTTTTTTACAACCAGCCACACGAGGTAACCTTACACGTAAGGAGAAAAACATCTTACAAAAAATCGCGGAAAATCCTAACATCATCTGCCACAACGCAGATAAAGGAGGTGCTCTTGTGATCATGGACACCTCCTTTTATGAACAAAAGGTCACTGAACACATTGGAGACACCAACACTTATGGCATACTTCCGGGGGATCCCACCCGTGAATACACCAACGACTTAACCACCATCATCAATCAAGCCTTCGACAACGGAACCATCAATGAAAGAACCAAACGGTATCTCACACCTATCAACCCCAAGCCTCCGACATTGTACATGTTACCTAAACTCCACAAACATCCCACTAATCCGCCTTTCCGACCTATCGTGTCGACGAGAACAAGCATCCATGAGAATGTAGGAAAACTTTTGGACAAATATTTTCAACCATTTGTCTCTACGTCAGCTTCCTTTGTAAAAGACACCACAGATTTTTTACTCAAACTGGAACCCATCATGAATCTTCTCAAAGAATCCGACCTCATCATGTGCACTGTGGACGTCAGCTCCCTATACACTTCAATCCCGCATGACGAAGGGATAGAAGCTGTTGAAAACACGTTGGCTCAATCCGACCTTGACCCGGATCTCAAAGTATTCTTGATGGAACTGACCTTATTCACACTTTATCACAGCTATTTTACCATCTTCGACAAATGGTTTCTTCAGCTCAATGGCACGGCCATGGGTAATTCCGCAGCTCCTTGCTACGCTAACATCTTCATGCGTATATTCGAAGAGACCCACATCCTTAACAAACCCAATTGGCAAGAACATGGCCGGTTATATCTCCGGTACATCGATGACATTTTTCTTTTATGGACTGGCACGGCTGAAACTCTGGTCACCTTCCTCAACACATGGAACCAGGTTACACCTAGGATACAATTCACATGGGATTACAGCTCATCCTGCGTCCATTATTTGGACGTGAAGATAACAAGAGAACTGGGTGACTGGTCCACTTCCATCTTCAGAAAACCTACCGACAGAAACTCGACATTACACTACCAGAGCTTCCATCGCACAGGATTAAAAAACAATTTACCCTATGCCCAGATTCTGCGAGTTAAACGCATTGTTTCCAAACCTGAGGAAAGCAAAGTCCAAATCAAGACAGTCTTGGATAGGTTGAAAGCTCGGGGATATCCTACACCGATACTAGACCTGGCCTTACAGAGGAGTGAGAAATGCACCAGAGCCTCGTTGCTACTCCCTAAACAGAAGGTACCTTCTGACCGACTTGTGGTGGTATCCAAGCATTCTAAAGCATCTGCGCAATTTCAGAAAATCATCCGGAAACATTGGCCCATACTAACAATGGAAGCAGACTTTAAGGGCTTATTCGCAGAAACACCCATCTTTGCATTCACCAGGGGCAAGAACTTAAAAGAACTTTTGAACAACACCAATGTTTCTAAGTCCAACATCACATACTCTGGTCTAAAACCCTGTCACAATTGCAGCAATTGCAATAACTGTATCCCAGGAAACCTGATAAACCATCCCATGAAAGGCAATGCCATAAAACTCAGAGTCAACGCCACATGTAACAGCAAGAATGTTATATATGTCCTGAAATGCCCTTGTGGCAAATGCTATGTGGGGCACACGGAACGCAAGATCCGTACGAGGATCTTAGAACATAAGAGCAATATTCGCACGGGGAACCTAAAATCAACAGTAGCCACACATTTCCTGGAAAATAGACATTCAGTAGCCCAACTGAAATACCAGATTCTTGAACAAGTACCCATCACCTTGAACAACAAGAACTCACTTCTGAAAAAGGAAAATTTCTGGATCCGATATTTATCCACGATGGCCCCCTTGGGGCTCAATGACCGCATTGAATTTTTGTGCTATCTTTAATTGTATATTTGTCTTTTTCATGTATACATCATTATTCTTTATTTATTTCACATGTGTCAGTTCCCCACACGCGTGCTCTTCATCTACTTTACACTTTTCTGGTTAGCTTGCCCGTTTTAAAAATGGCGCCCACACTTTTTCCTCTCGGATCCCTTGTTTATGTTGCTCCACGCGAGTCCTTTCTTTCTGTTTACATGTTGGTTACTTGTACTGGGAACTTTGCACACTGTCTCGTCCACCCTTCGGAACTCCGCTGAGTCCGTTGACGCATGTCACACTAGTAAGTACGATATTCTGCCGGTCTGCGCAGTTACATTTGAGCGCTTTTAACATTTGGCAGTTCATTCACGGGGATACGCATTTGGCTTTCCGATCCGGTGTAGTTTTGTTGTTAAACGATCACGGTCAGCTTTCAGTCTTTTATCTCA
>NW_028247950.1:0-63548 GCF_964263255.1 Lissotriton vulgaris | reverse complement strand
GACGTTCAAAAATAAAACATTTTGAAAACGGACCATTTTCCACATTTCTGAAGCATGACGTAATGGGGGGGTGTTATCTCTTTTGTCGAAAATCAGCCGTTTTTGCTCGAACATTAAATGCCTCAAATGGTATTTAATTAACTTCCCGAGCCCCTGGAAGCATGAAAATCACTTTAAACATGCTAATTTTAGCTCTAACACTGATGATCCACCTACAAATGTGAACTGACGTTCAAAAATAAAACATTTGAAAACGGACCATTTTCCACATTTCTGAAGCATGACGTAATGGGGGGGTGTTATCGCTTTTGTCGAAAATCAGCCGTTTTTGCTCGAACATTAAATGCCTCCAAATGGTATTTAATTAACTTCCCGAGCCCCTGGAAGCATGAAAATCACTTTAAACATGCTAATTTTAGCTCTAACACTGATGATCCAACTACAAATGTGAACTGACGTTCAAAAATAAAACATTTGAAAACGGACCATTTTCCACATTCTGAAGCATGACGTAATGGGGGGGTGTTATCTCTTTTGTCGAAAATCAGCCGTTTTTGCTCGAACATTAAATGCCTCCAAATGGTATTTATTTCACTTCCCGAGCCCCTGGAAGCATGAAAATCACTTTAAACATGCTAATTTTAGCTCTAACACTGATGATCCACCTACAAATGTGAACTGACGTTCAAAAATAAAACATTTGAAAACGGACCATTTTCCACATTTCTGAAGCATGACGTAATGGGGGGTGTTATCTCTTTTGTCGAAAATCAGCCGTTTTTGCTCGAACATTAAATGCCTCCAAATGGTATTTAATTAACTTCC
Organism: Lissotriton vulgaris; assembly: GCF_964263255.1. NCBI lineage: Eukaryota > Metazoa > Chordata > Amphibia > Caudata > Salamandridae > Lissotriton > Lissotriton vulgaris. The sequence continues at coordinate 62,723 of NW_028247950.1, read as the reverse complement.
CGAGCCCCTGGAAGCATGAAAATCACTTTAAACATGCTAATTTTAGCTCTAACACTGATGATCCACCTACAAATGTGAACTGACGTTCAAAAATAAAACATTTGAAAACGGACCATTTTCCACATTTCTGAAGCATGACGTAATGGGGGGGTGTTATCTCTTTTGTCGAAAATCAGCCGTTTTTGCTCGAACATTAAATGCCTCCAAATGGTATTTAATTAACTTCCCGAGCCCCTGGAAGCATGAAAATCACTTTAAACATGCTAATTTTAGCTCTAACACTGATGATCCACCTACAAATGTGAACTGACGTTCAAAAATAAAACATTTTGAAAACGGACCCATTTTCCACATTTCTGAAGCATGACGTAATGGGGGGGTGTTATCTCTTTTGTCGAAAATCAGCCGTTTTTGCTCGAACATTAAATGCCTCCAAATGGTATTTAATTAACTTCCCGGGGTGAAGAAACCCTTTTTGAGAACTCAGAGTGAGTAAATTGGCCATTTTCATGCACTTTTAACCATTCCATAAATCTTGTGTTTTGGGCCCCTGGAAGCATGAAAATCACTTTAAACATGCTAATTTTAGCTCTAACACTGATGATCCACCTACAAATGTGAACTGACGTTCAAAAATAAAACATTTGAAAACGGACCATTTTCCACATTTCTGAAGCATGACGTAATGGGGGGGTGTTATCTCTTTTGTCGAAAATCAGCCGTTTTTGCTCGAACATTAAATGCCTCCAAATGGTATTTAATTAACTTCCCGAGCCCCTGGAAGCATGAAAATCACTTTAAACATGCTAATTTTAGCTCTAACACTGATGATCCACCTACAAATGTGAACTGACGTTCAAAAATAAAACATTTGAAAACGGACCATTTTCCACATTTCTGAAGCATGACGTAATGGGGGGGTGTTATCTCTTTTGTCGAAAATCAGCCGTTTTTGCTCGAACATTAAATGCCTCCAAATGGTATTTAATTAACTTCCCGAGCCCCTGGAAGCATGAAAATCACTTTAAACATGCTAATTTTAGCTCTAACAGTGATGATCCACCTACAAATGTGAACTGACGTTCAAAAATAAAACATTTGAAAACGGACCATTTTCCACATTTCTGAAGCATGACGTAATGGGGGGGTGTTATCTCTTTTGTCGAAAATCAGCCGTTTTTGCTCGAACATTAAATGCCTCCAAATGGTATTTAATTAACTTCCCGGGGTGAAGAAACCCTTTTGAGAACTCAGAGTGAGTAAATTGGCCATTTTCATGCACTTTTAACCATTCCATAAATCTTGTGTTTTGGGCCCCTGGAAGCATGAAAATCACTTTAAACATGCTAATTTTAGCTCTAACACTGATGATCCACCTACAAATGTGAACTGACGTTCAAAAATAAAACATTTGAAAACGGACCATTTTCCACATTTCTGAAGCATGACGTAATGGGGGGGTGTTATCTCTTTTGTCGAAAATCAGCCGTTTTTGCTCGAACATTAAATGCCTCCAAATGGTATTTAATTAACTTCCCGAGCCCCTGGAAGCATGAAAATCACTTTAAACATGCTAATTTTAGCTCTAACACTGATGATCCACCTACAAATGTGAACTGACGTTCAAAAATAAAACATTTGAAAACGGACCATTTTCCACATTTCTGAAGCATGACGTAATGGGGGGGTGTTATCTCTTTTGTCGAAAATCAGCCGTTTTTGCTCGAACATTAAATGCCTCCAAATGGTATTTATTTCACTTCCCGAGCCCCTGGAAGCATGAAAATCACTTTAAACATGCTAATTTTAGCTCTAACACTGATGATCCACCTACAAATGTGAACTGACGTTCAAAAATAAAACATTTGAAAACGGACCATTTTCCACATTTCTGAAGCATGACGTAATGGGGGGGTGTTATCTCTTTTGTCGAAAATCAGCCGTTTTTGCTCGAACATTAAATGCCTCCAAATGGTATTTAATTAACTTCCCGAGCCCCTGGAAGCATGAAAATCACTTTAAACATGCTAATTTTAGCTCTAACACTGATGATCCACCTACAAATGTGAACTGACGTTCAAAAATAAAACATTTGAAAACGGACCATTTTCCACATTTCTGAAGCATGACGTAATGGGGGGGTGTTATCTCTTTTGTCGAAAATCAGCCGTTTTTGCTCGAACATTAAATGCCTCCAAATGGTATTTAATTAACTTCCCGAGCCCCTGGAAGCATGAAAATCACTTTAAACATGCTAATTTTAGCTCTAACACTAATGATCCACCTACAAATGTGAACTGACGTTCAAAAATAAAACATTTGAAAACGGACCATTTCCACATTTCTGAAGCATGACGTAATGGGGGGTGTTATCTCTTTTGTCGAAAATCAGCCGTTTTTGCTCGAACATTAAATGCCTCCAAATGTATTTAATTAACTTCCCGGGGTGAAGAAACCCTTTTTGAGAACTCAGAGTGAGTAAATTGGCCATTTTCATGCACTTTTAACCATTCCATAAATCTTGTGTTTTGGGCCCCTGGAAGCATGAAAATCACTTTAAACATGCTAATTTTAGCTCTAACACTGATGATCCACCTACAAATGTGAACTGACGTTCAAAAATAAAACATTTGAAAACGGACCATTTTCCACATTTCTGAAGCATGACGTAATGGGGGGGTGTTATCTCTTTTGTCGAAAATCAGCCGTTTTTGCTCGAACATTAAATGCCTCCAAATGGTATTTAATTAACTTCCCGAGCCCCTGGAAGCATGAAAATCACTTTAAACATGCTAATTTTAGCTCTAACACTGATGATCCACCTACAAATGTGAACTGACGTTCAAAAATAAAACATTTGAAAACGGACCATTTTCCACATTTCTGAAGCATGACGTAATGGGGGGGTGTTATCTCTTTTGTCGAAAATCAGCCGTTTTTGCTCGAACATTAAATGCCTCCAAATGGTATTTAATTAACTTCCCGAGCCCCTGGAAGCATGAAAATCACTTTAAACATGCTAATTTTAGCTCTAACAGTGATGATCCACCTACAAATGTGAACTGACGTTCAAAAATAAAACATTTGAAAACGGACCATTTTCCACATTTCTGAAGCATGACGTAATGGGGGGGTGTTATCTCTTTTGTCGAAAATCAGCCGTTTTTGCTCGAACATTAAATGCCTCCAAATGGTATTTAATTAACTTCCCGGGGTGAAGAAACCCTTTTTGAGAACTCAGAGTGAGTAAATTGGCCATTTTCATGCACTTTTAACCATTCCATAAATCTTGTGTTTTGGGCCCCTGGAAGCATGAAAATCACTTTAAACATGCTAATTTTAGCTCTAACACTGATGATCCACCTACAAATGTGAACTGACGTTCAAAAATAAAACATTTGAAAACGGACCATTTTCCACATTTCTGAAGCATGACGTAATGGGGGGGTGTTATCTCTTTTGTCGAAAATCAGCCGTTTTTGCTCGAACATTAAATGCCTCCAAATGGTATTTAATTAACTTCCCGAGCCCCTGGAAGCATGAAAATCACTTTAAACATGCTAATTTTAGCTCTAACACTGATGATCCACCTACAAATGTGAACTGACGTTCAAAAATAAAACATTTGAAAACGGACCATTTTCCACATTTCTGAAGCATGACGTAATGGGGGGGTGTTATCTCTTTTGTCGAAAATCAGCCGTTTTTGCTCGAACATTAAATGCCTCCAAATGGTATTTAATTAACTTCCCGAGCCCCTGGAAGCATGAAAATCACTTTAAACATGCTAATTTTAGCTCTAACACTGATGATCCACCTTCAAATGTGAACTGACGTTCAAAAATAAAACATTTGAAAACGGACCATTTTCCACATTTCTGAAGCATGACGTAATGGGGGGGTGTTATCTCTTTTGTCGAAAATCAGCCGTTTTTGCTCGAACATTAAATGCCTCCAAATGGTATTTAATTAACTTCCCGGGGTGAAGAAACCCTTTTTGAGAACTCAGAGTGAGTAAATTGGCCATTTTCATGCACTTTTAACCATTCCATAAATCTTGTGTTTTGGGCCCCTGGAAGCATGAAAATCACTTTAAACATGCTAATTTTAGCTCTAACACTGATGATCCACCTACAAATGTGAACTGACGTTCAAAAATAAAACATTTGAAAACGACCATTTTCCACATTTCTGAAGCATGACGTAATGGGGGGGTGTTATCTCTTTTGTCGAAAATCAGCCGTTTTTTGCTCGAACATTAAATGCCTCCAAATGGTATTTAATTAACTTCCCCGAGCCCCTGGAAGCATGAAAATCACTTTAAACATGCTAATTTTAGCTCTAACACTGATGATCCACCTACAAATGTGAACTGACGTTCAAAAATAAAACATTTGAAAACGGACCATTTTCCACATTTCTGAAGCATGACGTAATGGGGGGGTGTTATCTCTTTTGTCGAAAATCAGCCGTTTTTGCTCGAACATTAAATGCCTCCAAATGGTATTTAATTAACTTCCCGAGCCCCTGGAAGCATGAAAATCACTTTAAACATGCTAATTTTAGCTCTAACACTGATGATCCACCTACAAATGTGAACTGACGTTCAAAAATAAAACATTTGAAAACGGACCATTTTCCACATTTCTGAAGCATGACGTAATGGGGGGTGTTATCTCTTTTGTCGAAAATCAGCCGTTTTTGCTCGAACATTAAATGCCTCCAAATGGTATTTAATTAACTTCCCGGGGTGAAGAAACCCTTTTTGAGAACTCAGAGTGAGTAAATTGGCCATTTTCATGCACTTTTAACCATTCCATAAATCTTGTGTTTTGGGCCCCTGGAAGCATGAAAATCACTTTAAACATGCTAATTTTAGCTCTAACACTGATGATCCACCTACAAATGTGAACTGACGTTCAAAAATAAAACATTTGAAAACGGACCATTTTCCACATTTCTGAAGCATGACGTAATAGGGGGGTGTTATCTCTTTTGTCGAAAATCAGCCGTTTTTGCTCGAACATTAAATGCCTCCAAATGGTATTTAATTAACTTCCCGGGGTGAAGAAACCCTTTTTGAGAACTCAGAGTGAGTAAATTGGCCATTTTCATGCACTTTTACCATTCCATAAATCTTGTGTTTTGGGCCCCTGGAAGCATGAAAATCACTTTAAACATGCTAATTTTAGCTCTAACACTGATGATCCACCTACAAATGTGAACTGACGTTCAAAAATAAAACATTTGAAAACGGACCATTTTCCACATTTCTGAAGCATGACGTAATGGGGGGTGTTATCTCTTTTGTCGAAAATCAGCCGTTTTTGCTCGAACATTAAATGCCTCCAAATGGTATTTAATTAACTTCCCGAGCCCCTGGAAGCATGAAAATCACTTTAAACATGCTAATTTTAGCTCTAACACTGATGATCCACCTACAAATGTGAACTGACGTTCAAAAATAAAACATTTGAAAACGGACCATTTTCCACATTTCTGAAGCATGACGTAATGGGGGGGTGTTATCTCTTTTGTCGAAAATCAGCCGTTTTTGCTCGAACATTAAATGCCTCCAAATGGTATTTAATTAACTTCCCGAGCCCCTGGAAGCATGAAAATCACTTTAAACATGCTAATTTTAGCTCTAACACTGATGATCCACCTTCAAATGTGAACTGACGTTCAAAAATAAAACATTTGAAAACGGACCATTTTCCACATTTCTGAAGCATGACGTAATGGGGGGGTGTTATCTCTTTTGTCGAAAATCAGCCGTTTTTGCTCGAACATTAAATGCCTCCAAATGGTATTTAATTAACTTCCCGGGGTGAAGAAACCCTTTTTGAGAACTCAGAGTGAGTAAATTGGCCATTTTCATGCACTTTTAACCATTCCATAAATCTTGTGTTTTGGGCCCCTGGAAGCATGAAAATCACTTTAAACATGCTAATTTTAGCTCTAACACTGATGATCCACCTACAAATGTGAACTGACGTTCAAAAATAAAACATTTGAAAACGGACCATTTTCCACATTTCTGAAGCATGACGTAATGGGGGGGTGTTATCTCTTTTGTCGAAAATCAGCCGTTTTTGCTCGAACATTAAATGCCTCCAAATGGTATTTAATTAACTTCCCGAGCCCCTGGAAGCATGAAAATCACTTTAAACATGCTAATTTTAGCTCTAACACTGATGATCCACCTACAAATGTGAACTGACGTTCAAAAATAAAACATTTGAAAACGGACCATTTTCCACATTTCTGAAGCATGACGTAATGGGGGGGTGTTATCTCTTTTGTCGAAAATCAGCCGTTTTTGCTCGAACATTAAATGCCTCTAAATGGTATTTAATTAACTTCCCGGGGTGAAGAAACCCTTTTTGAGAACTCAGAGTGAGTAAATTGGCCATTTTCATGCACTTTTAACCATTCCATAAATCTTGTGTTTTGGGCCCCTGGAAGCATGAAAATCACTTTAAACATGCTAATTTTAGCTCTAACACTGATGATCCACCTACAAATGTGAACTGACGTTCAAAAATAAAACATTTGAAAACGGACCATTTTCCACATTTCTGAAGCATGACGTAATAGGGGGGTGTTATCTCTTTTGTCGAAAATCAGCCGTTTTTGCTCGAACATTAAATGCCTCCAAATGGTATTTAATTAACTTCCCGGGGTGAAGAAACCCTTTTTGAGAACTCAGAGTGAGTAAATTGGCCATTTTCATGCACTTTTAACCATTCCATAAATCTTGTGTTTTGGGCCCCTGGAAGCATGAAAATCACTTTAAACATGCTAATTTTAGCTCTAACACTGATGATCCACCTACAAATGTGAACTGACGTTCAAAATAAAACATTTGAAACGGACCATTTTCCACATTTCTGAAGCATGACGTAATGGGGGGGTGTTATCTCTTTTGTCGAAAATCAGCCGTTTTTGCTCGAACATTAAATGCCTCCAAATGGTATTTAATTAACTTCCCGGGGTGAAGAAACCCTTTTTGAGAACTCAGAGTGAGTAAATTGGCCATTTTCATGCACTTTTAACCATTCCATAAATCTTGTGTTTTGGGCCCCTGGAAGCATGAAAATCACTTTAAACATGCTAATTTTAGCTCTAACACTGATGATCCACCTACAAATGTGAACTGACGTTCAAAAATAAAACATTTGAAAACGGACCATTTTCCACATTTCTGAAGCATGACGTAATGGGGGGGTGTTATCTCTTTTGTCGAAAATCAGCCGTTTTTGCTCGAACATTAAATGCCTCCAAATGGTATTTAATTAACTTCCCGAGCCCCTGGAAGCATGAAAATCACTTTAAACATGCTAATTTTAGCTCTAACACTGATGATCCACCTACAAATGTGAACTGACGTTCAAAAATAAAACATTTGAAAACGGACCATTTTCCACATTTCTGAAGCATGACGTAATGGGGGGGTGTTATCTCTTTTGTCGAAAATCAGCCGTTTTTGCTCGAACATTAAATGCCTCCAAATGGTATTTAATTAACTTCCCGAGCCCCTGGAAGCATGAAAATCACTTTAAACATGCTAATTTTAGCTCTAACACTGATGATCCACCTACAAATGTGAACTGACGTTCAAAAATAAAACATTTGAAAACGGACCATTTTCCACATTTCTGAAGCATGACGTAATGGGGGGGTGTTATCTCTTTTGTCGAAAATCAGCCGTTTTTGCTCGAACATTAAATGCCTCCAAATGGTATTTAATTAACTTCCCGGGGTGAAGAAACCCTTTTTGAGAACTCAGAGTGAGTAAATTGGCCATTTTCATGCACTTTTAACCATTCCATAAATCTTGTGTTTTGGGCCCCTGGAAGCATGAAAATCACTTTAAACATGCTAATTTTAGCTCTAACACTGATGATCCACCTACAAATGTGAACTGACGTTCAAAAATAAAACATTTGAAAACGGACCATTTTCCACATTTCTGAAGCATGACGTAATGGGGGGGTGTTATCTCTTTTGTCGAAAATCAGCCGTTTTTGCTCGAACATTAAATGCCTCCAAATGGTATTTAATTAACTTCCCGAGCCCCTGGAAGCATGAAAATCACTTTAAACATGCTAATTTTAGCTCTAACACTGATGATCCACCTACAAATGTGAACTGACGTTCAAAAATAAAACATTTGAAAACGGACCATTTTCCACATTTCTGAAGCATGACGTAATGGGGGGGTGTTATCTCTTTTGTCGAAAATCAGCCGTTTTTGCTCGAACATTAAATGCCTCTAAATGGTATTTAATTAACTTCCCGGGGTGAAGAAACCCTTTTTGAGAACTCAGAGTGAGTAAATTGGCCATTTTCATGCACTTTTAACCATTCCATAAATCTTGTGTTTTGGGCCCCTGGAAGCATGAAAATCACTTTAAACATGCTAATTTTAGCTCTAACACTGATGATCCACCTACAAATGTGAACTGACGTTCAAAAATAAAACATTTGAAAACGGACCATTTTCCACATTTCTGAAGCATGACGTAATAGGGGGGTGTTATCTCTTTTGTCGAAAATCAGCCGTTTTTGCTCGAACATTAAATGCCTCCAAATGGTATTTAATTAACTTCCCGGGGTGAAGAAACCCTTTTTGAGAACTCAGAGTGAGTAAATTGGCCATTTTCATGCACTTTTAACCATTCCATAAATCTTGTGTTTTGGGCCCCTGGAAGCATGAAAATCACTTTAAACATGCTAATTTTAGCTCTAACACTGATGATCCACCTACAAATGTGAACTGACGTTCAAAAATAAAACATTTGAAAACGGACCATTTTCCACATTTCTGAAGCATGACGTAATGGGGGGGTGTTATCTCTTTTGTCGAAAATCAGCCGTTTTTGCTCGAACATTAAATGCCTCCAAATGGTATTTAATTAACTTCCCGGGGTGAAGAAACCCTTTTTGAGAACTCAGAGTGAGTAAATTGGCCATTTTCATGCACTTTTAACCATTCCATAAATCTTGTGTTTTGGGCCCCTGGAAGCATGAAAATCACTTTAAACATGCTAATTTTAGCTCTAACACTGATGATCCACCTACAAATTTGAACTGACGTTCAAAAATAAAACATTTGAAAACGGACCATTTTCCACATTTCTGAAGCATGACGTAATGGGGGGGTGTTATCTCTTTTGTCGAAAATCAGCCGTTTTTGCTCGAACATTAAATGCCTCCAAATGGTATTTAATTAACTTCCCGAGCCCCTGGAAGCATGAAAATCACTTTAAACATGCTAATTTTAGCTCTAACACTGATGATCCACCTACAAATGTGAACTGACGTTCAAAAATAAAACATTTGAAAACGGACCATTTTCCACATTTCTGAAGCATGACGTAATGGGGGGGTGTTATCGCTTTTGTCGAAAATCAGCCGTTTTTGCTCGAACATTAAATGCCTCCAAATGGTATTTAATTAACTTCCCGAGCCCCTGGAAGCATGAAAATCACTTTAAACATGCTAATTTTAGCTCTAACACTGATGATCCAACTACAAATGTGAACTGACGTTCAAAAATAAAACATTTGAAAACGGACCATTTTCCACATTTCTGAAGCATGACGTAATGGGGGGGTGTTATCTCTTTTGTCGAAAATCAGCCGTTTTTGCTCGAACATTAAATGCCTCCAAATGGTATTTATTTCACTTCCCGAGCCCCTGGAAGCATGAAAATCACTTTAAACATGCTAATTTTAGCTCTAACACTGATGATCCACCTACAAATGTGAACTGACGTTCAAAAATAAAACATTTGAAAACGGACCATTTTCCACATTTCTGAAGCATGACGTAATGGGGGGGTGTTATCTCTTTTGTCGAAAATCAGCCGTTTTTGCTCGAACATTAAATGCCTCCAAATGGTATTTAATTAACTTCCCGAGCCCCTGGAAGCATGAAAATCACTTTAAACATGCTAATTTTAGCTCTAACACTGATGATCCACCTACAAATGTGAACTGACGTTCAAAAATAAAACATTTGAAAACGGACCATTTTCCACATTTCTGAAGCATGACGTAATGGGGGGGTGTTATCTCTTTTGTCGAAAATCAGCCGTTTTTGCTCGAACATTAAATGCCTCCAAATGGTATTTAATTAACTTCCCGAGCCCCTGGAAGCATGAAAATCACTTTAAACATGCTAATTTTAGCTCTAACACTGATGATCCACCTACAAATGTGAACTGACGTTCAAAAATAAAACATTTGAAAACGGACCATTTTCCACATTTCTGAAGCATGACGTAATGGGGGGGTGTTATCTCTTTTGTCGAAAATCAGCCGTTTTTGCTCGAACATTAAATGCCTCCAAATGGTATTTAATTAACTTCCCGGGGTGAAGAAACCCTTTTTGAGAACTCAGAGTGAGTAAATTGGCCATTTTCATGCACTTTTAACCATTCCATAAATCTTGTGTTTTGGGCCCCTGGAAGCATGAAAATCACTTTAAACATGCTAATTTTAGCTCTAACACTGATGATCCACCTACAAATGTGAACTGACGTTCAAAAATAAAACATTTGAAAACGGACCATTTTCCACATTTCTGAAGCATGACGTAATGGGGGGGTGTTATCTCTTTTGTCGAAAATCAGCCGTTTTTGCTCGAACATTAAATGCCTCCAAATGGTATTTAATTAACTTCCCGAGCCCCTGGAAGCATGAAAATCACTTTAAACATGCTAATTTTAGCTCTAACACTGATGATCCACCTACAAATGTGAACTGACGTTCAAAAATAAAACATTTGAAAACGGACCATTTTCCACATTTCTGAAGCATGACGTAATGGGGGGGTGTTATCTCTTTTGTCGAAAATCAGCCGTTTTTGCTCGAACATTAAATGCCTCCAAATGGTATTTAATTAACTTCCCGAGCCCCTGGAAGCATGAAAATCACTTTAAACATGCTAATTTTAGCTCTAACAGTGATGATCCACCTACAAATGTGAACTGACGTTCAAAAATAAAACATTTGAAAACGGACCATTTTCCACATTTCTGAAGCATGACGTAATGGGGGGGTGTTATCTCTTTTGTCGAAAATCAGCCGTTTTTGCTCGAACATTAAATGCCTCCAAATGGTATTTAATTAACTTCCCGGGGTGAAGAAACCCTTTTTGAGAACTCAGAGTGAGTAAATTGGCCATTTTCATGCACTTTTAACCATTCCATAAATCTTGTGTTTTGGGCCCCTGGAAGCATGAAAATCACTTTAAACATGCTAATTTTAGCTCTAACACTGATGATCCACCTACAAATGTGAACTGACGTTCAAAAATAAAACATTTGAAAACGGACCATTTTCCACATTTCTGAAGCATGACGTAATGGGGGGGTGTTATCTCTTTTGTCGAAAATCAGCCGTTTTTGCTCGAACATTAAATGCCTCCAAATGGTATTTAATTAACTTCCCGAGCCCCTGGAAGCATGAAAATCACTTTAAACATGCTAATTTTAGCTCTAACACTGATGATCCACCTACAAATGTGAACTGACGTTCAAAAATAAAACATTTGAAAACGGACCATTTTCCACATTTCTGAAGCATGACGTAATGGGGGGGTGTTATCTCTTTTGTCGAAAATCAGCCGTTTTTGCTCGAACATTAAATGCCTCCAAATGGTATTTATTTCACTTCCCGAGCCCCTGGAAGCATGAAAATCACTTTAAACATGCTAATTTTAGCTCTAACACTGATGATCCACCTACAAATGTGAACTGACGTTCAAAAATAAAACATTTGAAAACGGACCATTTTCCACATTTCTGAAGCATGACGTAATGGGGGGGTGTTATCTCTTTTGTCGAAAATCAGCCGTTTTTGCTCGAACATTAAATGCCTCCAAATGGTATTTAATTAACTTCCCGAGCCCCTGGAAGCATGAAAATCACTTTAAACATGCTAATTTTAGCTCTAACACTGATGATCCACCTACAAATGTGAACTGACGTTCAAAAATAAAACATTTGAAAACGGACCATTTTCCACATTTCTGAAGCATGACGTAATGGGGGGGTGTTATCTCTTTTGTCGAAAATCAGCCGTTTTTGCTCGAACATTAAATGCCTCCAAATGGTATTTAATTAACTTCCCGAGCCCCTGGAAGCATGAAAATCACTTTAAACATGCTAATTTTAGCTCTAACACTAATGATCCACCTACAAATGTGAACTGACGTTCAAAAATAAAACATTTGAAAACGGACCATTTTCCACATTTCTGAAGCATGACGTAATGGGGGGGTGTTATCTCTTTTGTCGAAAATCAGCCGTTTTTGCTCGAACATTAAATGCCTCCAAATGGTATTTAATTAACTTCCCGGGGTGAAGAAACCCTTTTTGAGAACTCAGAGTGAGTAAATTGGCCATTTTCATGCACTTTTAACCATTCCATAAATCTTGTGTTTTGGGCCCCTGGAAGCATGAAAATCACTTTAAACATGCTAATTTTAGCTCTAACACTGATGATCCACCTACAAATGTGAACTGACGTTCAAAAATAAAACATTTGAAAACGGACCATTTTCCACATTTCTGAAGCATGACGTAATGGGGGGGTGTTATCTCTTTTGTCGAAAATCAGCCGTTTTTGCTCGAACATTAAATGCCTCCAAATGGTATTTAATTAACTTCCCGAGCCCCTGGAAGCATGAAAATCACTTTAAACATGCTAATTTTAGCTCTAACACTGATGATCCACCTACAAATGTGAACTGACGTTCAAAAATAAAACATTTGAAAACGGACCATTTTCCACATTTCTGAAGCATGACGTAATGGGGGGGTGTTATCTCTTTTGTCGAAAATCAGCCGTTTTTGCTCGAACATTAAATGCCTCCAAATGGTATTTAATTAACTTCCCGAGCCCCTGGAAGCATGAAAATCACTTTAAACATGCTAATTTTAGCTCTAACAGTGATGATCCACCTACAAATGTGAACTGACGTTCAAAAATAAAACATTTGAAAACGGACCATTTTCCACATTTCTGAAGCATGACGTAATGGGGGGGTGTTATCTCTTTTGTCGAAAATCAGCCGTTTTTGCTCGAACATTAAATGCCTCCAAATGGTATTTAATTAACTTCCCGGGGTGAAGAAACCCTTTTTGAGAACTCAGAGTGAGTAAATTGGCCATTTTCATGCACTTTTAACCATTCCATAAATCTTGTGTTTTGGGCCCCTGGAAGCATGAAAATCACTTTAAACATGCTAATTTTAGCTCTAACACTGATGATCCACCTACAAATGTGAACTGACGTTCAAAAATAAAACATTTGAAAACGGACCATTTTCCACATTTCTGAAGCATGACGTAATGGGGGGGTGTTATCTCTTTTGTCGAAAATCAGCCGTTTTTGCTCGAACATTAAATGCCTCCAAATGGTATTTAATTAACTTCCCGAGCCCCTGGAAGCATGAAAATCACTTTAAACATGCTAATTTTAGCTCTAACACTGATGATCCACCTACAAATGTGAACTGACGTTCAAAAATAAAACATTTGAAAACGGACCATTTTCCACATTTCTGAAGCATGACGTAATGGGGGGGTGTTATCTCTTTTGTCGAAAATCAGCCGTTTTTGCTCGAACATTAAATGCCTCCAAATGGTATTTAATTAACTTCCCGAGCCCCTGGAAGCATGAAAATCACTTTAAACATGCTAATTTTAGCTCTAACACTGATGATCCACCTTCAAATGTGAACTGACGTTCAAAAATAAAACATTTGAAAACGGACCATTTTCCACATTTCTGAAGCATGACGTAATGGGGGGGTGTTATCTCTTTTGTCGAAAATCAGCCGTTTTTGCTCGAACATTAAATGCCTCCAAATGGTATTTAATTAACTTCCCGGGGTGAAGAAACCCTTTTTGAGAACTCAGAGTGAGTAAATTGGCCATTTTCATGCACTTTTAACCATTCCATAAATCTTGTGTTTTGGGCCCCTGGAAGCATGAAAATCACTTTAAACATGCTAATTTTAGCTCTAACACTGATGATCCACCTACAAATGTGAACTGACGTTCAAAAATAAAACATTTGAAAACGGACCATTTTCCACATTTCTGAAGCATGACGTAATGGGGGGGTGTTATCTCTTTTGTCGAAAATCAGCCGTTTTTGCTCGAACATTAAATGCCTCCAAATGGTATTTAATTAACTTCCCGAGCCCCTGGAAGCATGAAAATCACTTTAAACATGCTAATTTTAGCTCTAACACTGATGATCCACCTACAAATGTGAACTGACGTTCAAAAATAAAACATTTGAAAACGGACCATTTTCCACATTTCTGAAGCATGACGTAATGGGGGGGTGTTATCTCTTTTGTCGAAAATCAGCCGTTTTTGCTCGAACATTAAATGCCTCCAAATGGTATTTAATTAACTTCCCGAGCCCCTGGAAGCATGAAAATCACTTTAAACATGCTAATTTTAGCTCTAACACTGATGATCCACCTACAAATGTGAACTGACGTTCAAAAATAAAACATTTGAAAACGGACCATTTTCCACATTTCTGAAGCATGACGTAATGGGGGGTGTTATCTCTTTTGTCGAAAATCAGCCGTTTTTGCTCGAACATTAAATGCCTCCAAATGGTATTTAATTAACTTCCCGGGGTGAAGAAACCCTTTTTGAGAACTCAGAGTGAGTAAATTGGCCATTTTCATGCACTTTTAACCATTCCATAAATCTTGTGTTTTGGGCCCCTGGAAGCATGAAAATCACTTTAAACATGCTAATTTTAGCTCTAACACTGATGATCCACCTACAAATGTGAACTGACGTTCAAAAATAAAACATTTGAAAACGGACCATTTTCCACATTTCTGAAGCATGACGTAATAGGGGGGTGTTATCTCTTTTGTCGAAAATCAGCCGTTTTTGCTCGAACATTAAATGCCTCCAAATGGTATTTAATTAACTTCCCGGGGTGAAGAAACCCTTTTTGAGAACTCAGAGTGAGTAAATTGGCCATTTTCATGCACTTTTAACCATTCCATAAATCTTGTGTTTTGGGCCCCTGGAAGCATGAAAATCACTTTAAACATGCTAATTTTAGCTCTAACACTGATGATCCACCTACAAATGTGAACTGACGTTCAAAAATAAAACATTTGAAAACGGACCATTTTCCACATTTCTGAAGCATGACGTAATGGGGGGGTGTTATCTCTTTTGTCGAAAATCAGCCGTTTTTGCTCGAACATTAAATGCCTCCAAATGGTATTTAATTAACTTCCCGGGGTGAAGAAACCCTTTTTGAGAACTCAGAGTGAGTAAATTGGCCATTTTCATGCACTTTTAACCATTCCATAAATCTTGTGTTTTGGGCCCCTGGAAGCATGAAAATCACTTTAAACATGCTAATTTTAGCTCTAACACTGATGATCCACCTACAAATGTGAACTGACGTTCAAAAATAAAACATTTGAAAACGGACCATTTTCCACATTTCTGAAGCATGACGTAATGGGGGGGTGTTATCTCTTTTGTCGAAAATCAGCCGTTTTTGCTCGAACATTAAATGCCTCCAAATGGTATTTAATTAACTTCCCGGGGTGAAGAAACCCTTTTTGAGAACTCAGAGTGAGTAAATTGGCCATTTTCATGCACTTTTAACCATTCCATAAATCTTGTGTTTTGGGCCCCTGGAAGCATGAAAATCACTTTAAACATGCTAATTTTAGCTCTAACACTGATGATCCACCTACAAATGTGAACTGACGTTCAAAAATAAAACATTTGAAAACGGACCATTTTCCACATTTCTGAAGCATGACGTAATGGGGGGGTGTTATCTTTTTTGTCGAAAATCAGCCGTTTTTGTTCGAACATTAAATGCCTCCAAATGGTATTTAATTAACTTCCCGGGGTGAAGAAACCCTTTTTGAGAACTCAGAGTGAGTAAATTGGCCATTTTCATGCACTTTTAACCATTCCATAAATCTTGTGTTTTGGGCCCCTGGAAGCATGAAAATCACTTTAAACATGCTAATTTTAGCTCTAACACTGATGATCCACCTACAAATGTGAACTGACGTTCAAAAATAAAACATTTGAAAACGGACCATTTTCCACATTTCTGAAGCATGACGTAATGGGGGGTGTTATCTCTTTTGTCGAAAATCAGCCGTTTTTGCTCGAACATTAAATGCCTCCAAATGGTATTTAATTAACTTCCCGAGCCCCTGGAAGCATGAAAATCACTTTAAACATGCTAATTTTAGCTCTAACACTGATGATCCACCTACAAATGTGAACTGACGTTCAAAAATAAAACATTTGAAAACGGACCATTTTCCACATTTCTGAAGCATGACGTAATGGGGGGGTGTTATCTCTTTTGTCGAAAATCAGCCGTTTTTGCTCGAACATTAAATGCCTCCAAATGGTATTTAATTAACTTCCCGAGCCCCTGGAAGCATGAAAATCACTTTAAACATGCTAATTTTAGCTCTAACACTGATGATCCACCTACAAATGTGAACTGACGTTCAAAAATAAAACATTTGAAAACGGACCATTTTCCACATTTCTGAAGCATGACGTAATGGGGGGGTGTTATCTCTTTTGTCGAAAATCAGCCGTTTTTGCTCGAACATTAAATGCCTCCAAATGGTATTTAATTAACTTCCCGGGGTGAAGAAACCCTTTTTGAGAACTCAGAATGAGTAAATTGGCCATTTTCATGCACTTTTAACCATTCCATAAATCTTGTGTTTTGGGCCCCTGGAAGCATGAAAATCACTTTAAACATGCTAATTTTAGCTCTAACACTGATGATCCACCTACAAATGTGAACTGACGTTCAAAAATAAAACATTTGAAAACGGACCATTTTCCACATTTCTGAAGCATGACGTAATGGGGGGGTGTTATCTCTTTTGTCGAAAATCAGCCGTTTTTGCTCGAACATTAAATGCCTCCAAATGGTATTTAATTAACTTCCCGGGGTGAAGAAACCCTTTTTGAGAACTCAGAGTGAGTAAATTGGCCATTTTCATGCACTTTTAACCATTCCATAAATCTTGTGTTTTGGGCCCCTGGAAGCATGAAAATCACTTTAAACATGCTAATTTTAGCTCTAACACTGATGATCCACCTACAAATGTGAACTGACGTTCAAAAATAAAACATTTGAAAACGGACCATTTTCCACATTTCTGAAGCATGACGTAATGGGGGGGTGTTATCTCTTTTGTCGAAAATCAGCCGTTTTTGCTCGAACATTAAATGCCTCCAAATGGTATTTAATTAACTTCCCGGGGTGAAGAAACCCTTTTTGAGAACTCAGAGTGAGTAAATTGGCCATTTTCATGCACTTTTAACCATTCCATAAATCTTGTGTTTTGGGCCCCTGGAAGCATGAAAATCACTTTAAACATGCTAATTTTAGCTCTAACACTGATGATCCACCTACAAATGTGAACTGACGTTCAAAAATAAAACATTTGAAAACGGACCATTTTCCACATTTCTGAAGCATGACGTAATGGGGGGGTGTTATCTCTTTTGTCGAAAATCAGCCATTTTTGCTCGAACATTAAATGCCTCCAAATGGTATTTAATTAACTTCCCGGGGTGAAGAAACCCTTTTTGAGAACTCAGAGTGAGTAAATTGGCCATTTTCATGCACTTTTAACCATTCCATAAATCTTGTGTTTTGGGCCCCTGGAAGCATGAAAATCACTTTAAACATGCTAATTTTAGCTCTAACACTGATGATCCACCTACAAATGTGAACTGACGTTCAAAAATAAAACATTTGAAAACGGACCATTTTCCACATTTCTGAAGCATGACGTAATGGGGGGGTGTTATCTCTTTTGTCGAAAATCAGCCGTTTTTGCTCGAACATTAAATGCCTCCAAATGGTATTTAATTAACTTCCCGAGCCCCTGGAAGCATGAAAATCACTTTAAACATGCTAATTTTAGCTCTAACACTGATGATCCACCTACAAATGTGAACTGACGTTCAAAAATAAAACATTTGAAAACGGACCATTTTCCACATTTCTGAAGCATGACGTAATGGGGGGGTGTTATCTCTTTTGTCGAAAATCAGCCGTTTTTGCTCGAACATTAAATGCCTCCAAATGGTATTTAATTAACTTCCCGAGCCCCTGGAAGCATGAAAATCACTTTAAACATGCTAATTTTAGCTCTAACACTGATGATCCACCTACAAATGTGAACTGACGTTCAAAAATAAAACATTTGAAAACGGACCATTTTCCACATTTCTGAAGCATGACGTAATGGGGGGGTGTTATCTCTTTTGTTGAAAATCAGCCGTTTTTGCTCGAACATTAAATGCCTCCAAATGGTATTTAATTAACTTCCCGGGGTGAAGAAACCCTTTTTGAGAACTCAGAGTGAGTAAATTGGCCATTTTCATGCACTTTTAACCATTCCATAAATCTTGTGTTTTGGGCCCCTGGAAGCATGAAAATCACTTTAAACATGCTAATTTTAGCTCTAACACTGATGATCCACCTACAAATGTGAACTGACGTTCAAAAATAAAACATTTGAAAACGGACCATTTTCCACATTTCTGAAGCATGACGTAATGGGGGGGTGTTATCTCTTTTGTCGAAAATCAGCCGTTTTTGCTCGAACATTAAATGCCTCCAAATGGTATTTAATTAACTTCCCGAGCCCCTGGAAGCATGAAAATCACTTTAAACATGCTAATTTTAGCTCTAACACTGATGATCCACCTACAAATGTGAACTGACGTTCAAAAATCAAACATTTGAAAACGGACCATTTTCCACATTTCTGAAGCATGACGTAATGGGGGGGTGTTATCTCTTTTGTCGAAAATCAGCCGTTTTTGCTCGAACATTAAATGCCTCCAAATGGTATTTAATTAACTTCCCGAGCCCCTGAAAGCATGAAAATCACTTTAAACATGCTAATTTTAGCTCTAACACTGATGATCCACCTACAAATGTGAACTGACGTTCAAAAATAAAACATTTGAAAACGGACCATTTTCCACATTTCTGAAGCATGACGTAATGGGGGGGTGTTATCTCTTTTGTCGAAAATCAGCCGTTTTTGCTCGAACATTAAATGCCTCCAAATGGTATTTAATTAACTTCCCGAGCCCCTGGAAGCATGAAAATCACTTTAAACATGCTAATTTTAGCTCTAACACTGATGATCCACCTACAAATGTGAACTGACGTTCAAAAATAAAACATTTGAAAACGGACCATTTTCCACATTTCTGAAGCATGACGTAATGGGGGGGTGTTATCTCTTTTGTCGAAAATCAGCCGTTTTTGCTCGAACATTAAATGCCTCCAAATGGTATTTAATTAACTTCCCGGGGTGAAGAAACCCTTTTTGAGAACTCAGAGTGAGTAAATTGGCCATTTTCATGCACTTTTAACCATTCCATAAATCTTGTGTTTTGGGCCCCTGGAAGCATGAAAATCACTTTAAACATGCTAATTTTAGCTCTAACACTGATGATCCACCTACAAATGTGAACTGACGTTCAAAAATAAAACATTTGAAAACGGACCATTTTCCACATTTCTGAAGCATGACGTAATGGGGGGGTGTTATCTCTTTTGTCGAAAATCAGCCGTTTTTGCTCGAACATTAAATGCCTCCAAATGGTATTTAATTAACTTCCCGAGCCCCTGGAAGCATGAAAATCACTTTAAACATGCTAATTTTAGCTCTAACACTGATGATCCACCTACAAATGTGAACTGACGTTCAAAAATAAAACATTTGAAAACGGACCATTTTCCACATTTCTGAAGCATGACGTAATGGGGGGGTGTTATCTCTTTTGTCGAAAATCAGCCGTTTTTGCTCGAACATTAAATGCCTCCAAATGGTATTTATTTCACTTCCCGAGCCCCTGGAAGCATGAAAATCACTTTAAACATGCTAATTTTAGCTCTAACACTGATGATCCACCTACAAATGTGAACTGACGTTCAAAAATAAAACATTTGAAAACGGACCATTTTCCACATTTCTGAAGCATGACGTAATGGGGGGGTGTTATCTATTTTGTCGAAAATCAGCCGTTTTTGCTCGAACATTAAATGCCTCCAAATGGTATTTAATTAACTTCCCGAGCCCCTGGAAGCATGAAAATCACTTTAAACATGCTAATTTTAGCTCTAACACTGATGATCCACCTACAAATGTGAACTGACGTTCAAAAATAAAACATTTGAAAACGGACCATTTTCCACATTTCTGAAGCATGACGTAATGGGGGGGTGTTATCTCTTTTGTCGAAAATCAGCCGTTTTTGCTCGAACATTAAATGCCTCCAAATGGTATTTAATTAACTTCCCGAGCCCCTGGAAGCATGAAAATCACTTTAAACATGCTAATTTTAGCTCTAACACTGATGATCCACCTACAAATGTGAACTGACGTTCAAAAATAAAACATTTGAAAACGGACCATTTTCCACATTTCTGAAGCATGACGTAATGGGGGGGTGTTATCTCTTTTGTCGAAAATCAGCCGTTTTTGCTCGAACATTAAATGCCTCCAAATGGTATTTAATTAACTTCCCGAGCCCCTGGAAGCATGAAAATCACTTTAAACATGCTAATTTTAGCTCTAACACTGATGATCCACCTACAAATGTGAACTGACGTTCAAAAATAAAACATTTGAAAACGGACCATTTTCCACATTTCTGAAGCATGACGTAATGGGGGGGTGTTATCTCTTTTGTCGAAAATCAGCCGTTTTTGCTCGAACATTAAATGCCTCCAAATGGTATTTAATTAACTTCCCGAGCCCCTGGAAGCATGAAAATCACTTTAAACATGCTAATTTTAGCTCTAACACTGATGATCCACCTACAAATGTGAACTGACGTTCAAAAATAAAACATTTGAAAACTGACCATTTTCCACATTTCTGAAGCATGACGTAATGGAGGGGTGTTATCTCTTTTGTCGAAAATCAGCCGTTTTTGCTCGAACATTAAATGCCTCCAAATGGTATTTAATTAACTTCCCGGGGTGAAGAAACCCTTTTTGAGAACTCAGAGTGAGTAAATTGGCCATTTTCATGCACTTTTACCATTCCATAAATCTTGTGTTTTGGGCCCCTGGAAGCATGAAAATCACTTTAAACATGCTAATTTTAGCTCTAACACTGATGATCCACCTACAAATGTGAACTGACGTTCAAAAATAAAACATTTGAAAACGGACCATTTTCCACATTTCTGAAGCATGACGTAATGGGGGGGTGTTATCTCTTTTGTCGAAAATCAGCCGTTTTTGCTCGAACATTAAATGCCTCCAAATGGTATTTAATTAACTTCCCGAGCCCCTGGAAGCATGAAAATCACTTTAAACATGCTAATTTTAGCTCTAACACTGATGATCCACCTACAAATGTGAACTGACGTTCAAAAATAAAACATTTGAAAACGGACCATTTTCCACATTTCTGAAGCATGACGTAATGGGGGGGTGTTATCTCTTTTGTCGAAAATCAGCCGTTTTTGCTCGAACATTAAATGCCTCCAAATGGTATTTAATTAACTTCCCGAGCCCCTGGAAGCATGAAAATCACTTTAAACATGCTAATTTTAGCTCTAACACTGATGATCCACCTTCAAATGTGAACTGACGTTCAAAAATAAAACATTTGAAAACGGACCATTTTCCACATTTCTGAAGCATGACGTAATGGGGGGGTGTTATCTCTTTTGTCGAAAATCAGCCGTTTTTGCTCGAACATTAAATGCCTCCAAATGGTATTTAATTAACTTCCCGGGGTGAAGAAACCCTTTTTGAGAACTCAGAGTGAGTAAATTGGCCATTTTCATGCACTTTTAACCATTCCATAAATCTTGTGTTTTGGGCCCCTGGAAGCATGAAAATCACTTTAAACATGCTAATTTTAGCTCTAACACTGATGATCCACCTACAAATGTGAACTGACGTTCAAAAATAAAACATTTGAAAACGGACCATTTTCCACATTTCTGAAGCATGACGTAATGGGGGTTTGTTATCTCTTTTGTCGAAAATCAGCCGTTTTTGCTCGAACATTAAATGCCTCCAAATGGTATTTAATTAACTTCCCGAGCCCCTGGAAGCATGAAAATCACTTTAAACATGCTAATTTTAGCTCTAACACTGATGATCCACCTACAAATGTGAACTGACGTTCAAAAATAAAACATTTGAAAACGGACCATTTTCCACATTTCTGAAGCATGACGTAATGGGGGGGTGTTATCTCTTTTGTCGAAAATCAGCCGTTTTTGCTCGAACATTAAATGCCTCCAAATGGTATTTAATTAACTTCCCGGGGTGAAGAAACCCTTTTTGAGAACTCAGAGTGAGTAAATTGGCCATTTTCATGCACTTTTAACCATTCCATAAATCTTGTGTTTTGGGCCCCTGGAAGCATGAAAATCACTTTAAACATGCTAATTTTAGCTCTAACACTGATGATCCACCTACAAATGTGAACTGACGTTCAAAAATAAAACATTTGAAAACGGACCATTTTCTACATTTCTGAAGCATGACGTAATGGGGGGGTGTTATCTCTTTTGTCGAAAATCAGCCGTTTTTGCTCGAACATTAAATGCCTCCAAATGGTATTTAATTAACTTCCTGGGGTGAAGAAACCCTTTTTGAGAACTCAGAGTGAGTAAATTGGCCATTTTCATGCACTTTTAACCATTCCATAAATCTTGTGTTTTGGGCCCCTGGAAGCATGAAAATCACTTTAAACATGCTAATTTTAGCTCTAACACTGATGATCCACCTACAAATGTGAACTGACGTTCAAAAATAAAACATTTGAAAACGGACCATTTTCCACATTTCTGAAGCATGACGTAATGGGGGGGTGTTATCTCTTTTGTCGAAAATCAGCCGTTTTTGCTCGAACATTAAATGCCTCCAAATGGTATTTAATTAACTTCCCGGGGTGAAGAAACCCTTTTTGAGAACTCAGAGTGAGTAAATTGGCCATTTTCATGCACTTTTAACCATTCCATAAATCTTGTGTTTTGGGCCCCTGGAAGCATGAAAATCACTTTAAACATGCTAATTTTAGCTCTAACACTGATGATCCACCTACAAATGTGAACTGACGTTCAAAAATAAAACATTTGAAAACGGACCATTTTCCACATTTCTGAAGCATGATGTAATGGGGGGGTGTTATCTCTTTTGTCGAAAATCAGCCGTTTTTGCTCGAACATTAAATGCCTCCAAATGGTATTTAATTAACTTCCCGGGGTGAAGAAACCCTTTTTGAGAACTCAGAGTGAGTAAATTGGCCATTTTCATGCACTTTTAACCATTCCATAAATCTTGTGTTTTGGGCCCCTGGAAGCATGAAAATCACTTTAAACATGCTAATTTTAGCTCTAACACTGATGATCCACCTACAAATGTGAACTGACGTTCAAAAATAAAACATTTGAAAACGGACCATTTTCCACATTTCTGAAGCATGACGTAATGGGGGGGTGTTATCTCTTTTGTCGAAAATCAGCCGTTTTTGCTCGAACATTAAATGCCTCCAAATGGTATTTAATTAACTTCCCGAGCCCCTGGAAGCATGAAAATCACTTTAAACATGCTAATTTTAGCTCTAACACTGATGATCCACCTACAAATGTGAACTGACGTTCAAAAATAAAACATTTGAAAACGGACCATTTTCCACATTTCTGAAGCATGACGTAATGGGGGGGTGTTATCTCTTTTGTCGAAAATCAGCCGTTTTTGCTCGAACATTAAATGCCTCCAAATGGTATTTAATTAACTTCCCGAGCCCCTGGAAGCATGAAAATCACTTTAAACATGCTAATTTTAGCTCTAACACTGATGATCCACCTACAAATGTGAACTGACGTTCAAAAATAAAACATTTGAAAACGGACCATTTTCCACATTTCTGAAGCATGACGTAATGGGGGGGTGTTATCTCTTTTGTCGAAAATCAGCCGTTTTTGCTCGAACATTAAATGCCTCCAAATGGTATTTAATTAACTTCCCGGGGTGAAGAAACCCTTTTTGAGAACTCAGAGTGAGTAAATTGGCCATTTTCATGCACTTTTAACCATTCCATAAATCTTGTGTTTTGGGCCCCTGGAAGCATGAAAATCACTTTAAACATGCTAATTTTAGCTCTAACACTGATGATCCACCTACAAATGTGAACTGACGTTCAAAAATAAAACATTTGAAAACGGACCATTTTCCACATTTCTGAAGCATGACGTAATGGGGGGGTGTTATCTCTTTTGTCGAAAATCAGCCGTTTTTGCTCGAACATTAAATGCCTCCAAATGGTATTTAATTAACTTCCCGGGGTGAAGAAACCCTTTTTGAGAACTCAGAGTGAGTAAATTGGCCATTTTCATGCACTTTTAACCATTCCATAAATCTTGTGTTTTGGGCCCCTGGAAGCATGAAAATCACTTTAAACATGCTAATTTTAGCTCTAACACTGATGATCCACCTACAAATGTGAACTGACGTTCAAAAATAAAACATTTGAAAACGGACCATTTTCCACATTTCTGAAGCATGATGTAATGGGGGGGTGTTATCTCTTTTGTCGAAAATCAGCCGTTTTTGCTCGAACATTAAATGCCTCCAAATGGTATTTAATTAACTTCCCGAGCCCCTGGAAGCATGAAAATCACTTTAAACATGCTAATTTTAGCTCTAACACTGATGATCCACCTACAAATGTGAACTGACGTTCAAAAATAAAACATTTGAAAACGGACCATTTTCCACATTTCTGAAGCATGACGTAATGGGGGGGTGTTATCTCTTTTGTCGAAAATCAGCCGTTTTTGCTCGAACATTAAATGCCTCCAAATGGTATTTAAATTAACTTCCCGAGCCCCTGGAAGCATGAAAATCACTTTAAACATGCTAATTTAGCTCTAACACTGATGATCCACCTACAAATGTGAACTGACGTTCAAAAATAAAACATTTGAAAACGGACCATTTTCCACATTTCTGAAGCATGACGTAATGGGGGGGTGTTATCTCTTTTGTCGAAAATCAGCCGTTTTTGCTCGAACATTAAATGCCTCCAAATGGTATTTAATTAACTTCCCGGGGTGAAGAAACCCTTTTTGAGAACTCAGAGTGAGTAAATTGGCCATTTTCATGCACTTTTAACCATTCCATAAATCTTGTGTTTTGGGCCCCTGGAAGCATGAAAATCACTTTAAACATGCTAATTTTAGCTCTAACACTGATGATCCACCTACAAATGTGAACTGACGTTCAAAAATAAAACATTTGAAAACGGACCATTTTCCACATTTCTGAAGCATGACGTAATGGGGGGGTGTTATCTCTTTTGTCGAAAATCAGCCGTTTTTGCTCGAACATTAAATGCCTCCAAATGGTATTTAAGTAACTTCCCGGGGTGAAGAAACCCTTTTTGAGAACTCAGAGTGAGTAAATTGGCCATTTTCATGCACTTTTAACCATTCCATAAATCTTGTGTTTTGGGCCCCTGGAAGCATGAAAATCACTTTAAACATGCTAATTTTAGCTCTAACACTGATGATCCACCTACAAATGTGAACTGACGTTCAAAAATAAAACATTTGAAAACGGACCATTTTCCACATTTCTGAAGCATGACGTAATGGGGGGGTGTTATCTCTTTTGTCGAAAATCAGCCGTTTTTGCTCGAACATTAAATGCCTCCAAATGGTATTTAATTAACTTCCCGGGGTGAAGAAACCCTTTTTGAGAACTCAGAGTGAGTAAATTGGCCATTTTCATGCACTTTTAACCATTCCATAAATCTTGTGTTTTGGGCCCCTGGAAGCATGAAAATCACTTTAAACATGCTAATTTTAGCTCTAACACTGATGATCCACCTACAAATGTGAACTGACGTTCAAAAATAAAACATTTGAAAACGGACCATTTTCCACATTTCTGAAGCATGACGTAATGGGGGGGTGTTATCTCTTTTGTCGAAAATCAGCCGTTTTTGCTCGAACATTAAATGCCTCCAAATGGTATTTAATTAACTTCCCGGGGTGAAGAAACCCTTTTTGAGAACTCAGAGTGAGTAAATTGGCCATTTTCATGCACTTTTAACCATTCCATAAATCTTGTGTTTTGGGCCCCTGGAAGCATGAAAATCACTTTAAACATGCTAATTTTAGCTCTAACACTGATGATCCACCTACAAATGTGAACTGACGTTCAAAAATAAAACATTTGAAAACGGACCATTTTCCACATTTCTGAAGCATGACGTAATGGGGGGGTGTTATCTCTTTTGTCGAAAATCAGCCGTTTTTGCTCGAACATTAAATGCCTCCAAATGGTATTTAATTAACTTCCCGGGGTGAAGAAACCCTTTTTGAGAACTCAGAGTGAGTAAATTGGCCATTTTCATGCACTTTTAACCATTCCATAAATCTTGTGTTTTGGGCCCCTGGAAGCATGAAAATCACTTTAAACATGCTAATTTTAGCTCTAACACTGATGATCCACCTACAAATGTGAACTGACGTTCAAAAATAAAACATTTGAAAACGGACCATTTTCCACATTTCTGAAGCATGACGTAATGGGGGGTGTTATCTCTTTTGTCGAAAATCAGCCGTTTTTGCTCGAACATTAAATGCCTCCAAATGGTATTTAATTAACTTCCCGAGCCCCTGGAAGCATGAAAATCACTTTAAACATGCTAATTTTAGCTCTAACACTGATGATCCACCTACAAATGTGAACTGACGTTCAAAAATAAAACATTTGAAAACGGACCATTTTCCACATTTCTGAAGCATGACGTAATGGGGGGGTGTTATCTCTTTTGTCGAAAATCAGCCGTTTTTGCTCGAACATTAAATGCCTCCAAATGGTATTTAATTAACTTCCCGAGCCCCTGGAAGCATGAAAATCACTTTAAACATGCTAATTTTAGCTCTAACACTGATGATCCACCTACAAATGTGAACTGACGTTCAAAAATAAAACATTTGAAAACGGACCATTTTCCACATTTCTGAAGCATGACGTAATGGGGGGGTGTTATCTCTTTTGTCGAAAATCAGCCGTTTTTGCTCGAACATTAAATGCCTCCAAATGGTATTTAATTAACTTCCCGGGGTGAAGAAACCCTTTTTGAGAACTCAGAGTGAGTAAATTGGCCATTTTCATGCACTTTTAACCATTCCATAAATCTTGTGTTTTGGGCCCCTGGAAGCATGAAAATCACTTTAAACATGCTAATTTTAGCTCTAACACTGATGATCCACCTACAAATGTGAACTGACGTTCAAAAATAAAACATTTGAAAACGGACCATTTTCCACATTTCTGAAGCATGACGTAATGGGGGGGTGTTATCTCTTTTGTCGAAAATCAGCCGTTTTTGCTCGAACATTAAATGCCTCCAAATGGTATTTAATTAACTTCCCGAGCCCCTGGAAGCATGAAAATCACTTTAAACATGCTAATTTTAGCTCTAACACTGATGATCCACCTACAAATGTGAACTGACGTTCAAAAATAAAACATTTGAAAACGGACCATTTTCCACATTTCTGAAGCATGACGTAATGGGGGGGTGTTATCTCTTTTGTCGAAAATCAGCCGTTTTTGCTCGAACATTAAATGCCTCCAAATGGTATTTAATTAACTTCCCGAGCCCCTGGAAGCATGAAAATCACTTTAAACATGCTAATTTTAGCTCTAACACTGATGATCCACCTACAAATGTGAACTGACGTTCAAAAATAAAACATTTGAAAACGGACCATTTTCCACATTTCTGAAGCATGACGTAATGGGGGGTGTTATCTCTTTTGTCGAAAATCAGCCGTTTTTGCTCGAACATTAAATGCCTCCAAATGGTATTTAATTAACTTCCCGAGCCCCTGGAAGCATGAAAATCACTTTAAACATGCTAATTTTAGCTCTAACACTGATGATCCACCTACAAATGTGAACTGACGTTCAAAAATAAAACATTTGAAAACGGACCATTTTCCACATTTCTGAAGCATGACGTAATGGGGGGGTGTTATCTCTTTTGTCGAAAATCAGCCGTTTTTGCTCGAACATTAAATGCCTCCAAATGGTATTTAATTAACTTCCCGGGGTGAAGAAACGCTTTTTGAGAACTCAGAGTGAGTAAATTGGCCATTTTCATGCACTTTTAACCATTCCATAAATCTTGTGTTTTGGGCCCCTGGAAGCATGAAAATCACTTTAAACATGCTAATTTTAGCTCTAACACTGATGATCCACCTACAAATGTGAACTGACGTTCAAAAATAAAACATTTGAAAACGGACCATTTTCCACATTTCTGAAGCATGACGTAATGGGGGGGTGTTATCTCTTTTGTCGAAAATCAGCCGTTTTTGCTCGAACATTAAATGCCTCCAAATGGTATTTAATTAACTTCCCGAGCCCCTGGAAGCATGAAAATCACTTTAAACATGCTAATTTTAGCTCTAACACTGATGATCCACCTACAAATGTGAACTGACGTTCAAAAATAAAACATTTGAAAACTGACCATTTTCCACATTTCTGAAGCATGACGTAATGGGGGGGTGTTATCTCTTTTGTCGAAAATCAGCAGTTTTTGCTCGAACATTAAATGCCTCCAAATGGTATTTAATTAACTTCCCGAGCCCCTGGAAGCATGAAAATCACTTTAAACATGCTAATTTTAGCTCTAACACTGATGATCCACCTACAAATGTGAACTGACGTTCAAAAATAAAACATTTGAAAACGGACCATTTTCCACATTTCTGAAGCATGACGTAATGGGGGGGTGTTATCTGTTTTGTCGAAAATCAGCCGTTTTTGCTCGAACATTAAATGCCTCCAAATGGTATTTATTTCACTTCCCGAGCCCCTGGAAGCATGAAAATCACTTTAAACATGCTAATTTTAGCTCTAACACTGATGATCCACCTACAAATGTGAACTGACGTTCAAAAATAAAACATTTGAAAACGGACCATTTTCCACATTTCTGAAGCATGACGTAATGGGGGGGTGTTATCTCTTTTGTCGAAAATCAGCCGTTTTTGCTCGAACATTAAATGCCTCCAAATGGTATTTAATTAACTTCCCGAGCCCCTGGAAGCATGAAAATCACTTTAAACATGCTAATTTTAGCTCTAACACTGATGATCCACCTACAAATGTGAACTGACGTTCAAAAATAAAACATTTGAAAACGGACCATTTTCCACATTTCTGAAGCATGACGTAATGGGGGGGTGTTATCTCTTTTGTCGAAAATCAGCCGTTTTTGCTCGAACATTAAATGCCTCCAAATGGTATTTAATTAACTTCCCGGGGTGAAGAAACCCTTTTTGAGAACTCAGAGTGAGTAAATTGGCCATTTTCATGCACTTTTAACCATTCCATAAATCTTGTGTTTTGGGCCCCTGGAAGCATGAAAATCACTTTAAACATGCTAATTTTAGCTCTAACACTGATGATCCACCTACAAATGTGAACTGACGTTCAAAAATAAAACATTTGAAAACGGACCATTTTCCACATTTCTGAAGCATGACGTAATGGGGGGGTGTTATCTCTTTTGTCGAAAATCAGCCGTTTTTGCTCGAACAATAAATGCCTCCAAATGGTATTTAATTAACTTCCCGAGCCCCTGGAAGCATGAAAATCACTTTAAACATGCTAATTTTAGCTCTAACACTGATGATCCACCTACAAATGTGAACTGACGTTCAAAAATAAAACATTTGAAAACGGACCATTTTCCACATTTCTGAAGCATGACGTAATGGGGGGGTGTTATCTCTTTTGTCGAAAATCAGCCGTTTTTGCTCGAACATTAAATGCCTCCAAATGGTATTTAATTAACTTCCCGGGGTGAAGAAACCCTTTTTGAGAACTCAGAGTGAGTAAATTGGCCATTTTCATGCACTTTTAACCATTCCATAAATCTTGTGTTTTGGGCCCCTGGAAGCATGAAAATCACTTTAAACATGCTAATTTTAGCTCTAACACTGATGATCCACCTACAAATGTGAACTGACGTTCAAAAATAAAACATTTGAAAACGGACCATTTTCCACATTTCTGAAGCATGACGTAATGGGGGGGTGTTATCTCTTTTGTCGAAAATCAGCCGTTTTTGCTCGAACATTAAATGCCTCCAAATGGTATTTAATTCACTTCCCGAGCCCCTGGAAGCATGAAAATCACTTTAAACATGCTAATTTTAGCTCTAACACTGATGATCCACCTACAAATGTGAACTGACGTTCAAAAATAAAACATTTGAAAACGGACCATTTTCCACATTTCTGAAGCATGACGTAATGGGGGGGTGTTATCTCTTTTGTCGAAAATCAGCCGTTTTTGCTCGAACATTAAATGCCTCCAAATGGTATTTAATTAACTTCCCGAGCCCCTGGAAGCATGAAAATCACTTTAAACATGCTAATTTTAGCTCTAACACTGATGATCCACCTACAAATGTGAACTGACGTTCAAAAATAAAACATTTGAAAACGGACCATTTTCCACATTTCTGAAGCATGACGTAATGGGGGGGTGTTATCTCTTTTGTCGAAAATCAGCCGTTTTTGCTCGAACATTAAATGCCTCCAAATGGTATTTAATTAACTTCCCGAGCCCCTGGAAGCATGAAAATCACTTTAAACATGCTAATTTTAGCTCTAACACTGATGATCCACCTACAAATGTGAACTGACGTTCAAAAATAAAACATTTGAAAACGGACCATTTTCCACATTTCTGAAGCATGACGTAATGGGGGGGTGTTATCTCTTTTGTCGAAAATCAGCCGTTTTTGCTCGAACATTAAATGCCTCCAAATGGTATTTAATTAACTTCCCGGGGTGAAGAAACCCTTTTTGAGAACTCAGAGTGAGTAAATTGGCCATTTTCATGCACTTTTACCATTCCATAAATCTTGTGTTTTGGGCCCCTGGAAGCATGAAAATCACTTTAAACATGCTAATTTTAGCTCTAACACTGATGATCCACCTACAAATGTGAACTGACGTTCAAAAATAAAACATTTGAAAACGGACCATTTTCCACATTTCTGAAGCATGACGTAATGGGGGGGTGTTATCTCTTTTGTCGAAAATCAGCCGTTTTTGCTCGAACATTAAATGCCTCCAAATGGTATTTAATTAACTTCCCGAGCCCCTGGAAGCATGAAAATCACTTTAAACATGCTAATTTTAGCTCTAACACTGATGATCCACCTACAAATGTGAACTGACGTTCAAAAATAAAACATTTGAAAACGGACCATTTTCCACATTTCTGAAGCATGACGTAATGGGGGGGTGTTATCTCTTTTGTCGAAAATCAGCCGTTTTTGCTCGAACATTAAATGCCTCCAAATGGTATTTAATTAACTTCCCGAGCCCCTGGAAGCATGAAAATCACTTCAAACATGCTAATTTTAGCTCTAACACTGATGATCCACCTTCAAATGTGAACTGACGTTCAAAAATAAAACATTTGAAAACGGACCATTTTCCACATTTCTGAAGCATGACGTAATGGGGGGGTGTTATCTCTTTTGTCGAAAATCAGCCGTTTTTGCTCGAACATTAAATGCCTCCAAATGGTATTTAATTAACTTCCCGGGGTGAAGAAACCCTTTTTGAGAACTCAGAGTGAGTAAATTGGCCATTTTCATGCACTTTTAACCATTCCATAAATCTTGTGTTTTGGGCCCCTGGAAGCATGAAAATCACTTTAAACATGCTAATTTTAGCTCTAACACTGATGATCCACCTACAAATGTGAACTGACGTTCAAAAATAAAACATTTGAAAACGGACCATTTTCCACATTTCTGAAGCATGACGTAATGGGGGTTTGTTATCTCTTTTGTCGAAAATCAGCCGTTTTTGCTCGAACATTAAATGCCTCCAAATGGTATTTAATTAACTTCCCGAGCCCCTGGAAGCATGAAAATCACTTTAAACATGCTAATTTTAGCTCTAACACTGATGATCCACCTACAAATGTGAACTGACGTTCAAAAATAAAACATTTGAAAACGGACCATTTTCCACATTTCTGAAGCATGACGTAATGGGGGGGTGTTATCTCTTTTGTCGAAAATCAGCCGTTTTTGCTCGAACATTAAATGCCTCCAAATGGTATTTAATTAACTTCCCGGGGTGAAGAAACCCTTTTTGAGAACTCAGAGTGAGTAAATTGGCCATTTTCATGCACTTTTAACCATTCCATAAATCTTGTGTTTTGGGCCCCTGGAAGCATGAAAATCACTTTAAACATGCTAATTTTAGCTCTAACACTGATGATCCACCTACAAATGTGAACTGACGTTCAAAAATAAAACATTTGAAAACGGACCATTTTCCACATTTCTGAAGCATGACGTAATAGGGGGGTGTTATCTCTTTTGTCGAAAATCAGCCGTTTTTGCTCGAACATTAAATGCCTCCAAATGGTATTTAATTAACTTCCTGGGGTGAAGAAACCCTTTTTGAGAACTCAGAGTGAGTAAATTGGCCATTTTCATGCACTTTTAACCATTCCATAAATCTTGTGTTTTGGGCCCCTGGAAGCATGAAAATCACTTTAAACATGCTAATTTTAGCTCTAACACTGATGATCCACCTACAAATGTGAACTGACGTTCAAAAATAAAACATTTGAAAACGGACCATTTTCCACATTTCTGAAGCATGACGTAATGGGGGGGTGTTATCTCTTTTGTCGAAAATCAGCCGTTTTTGCTCGAACATTAAATGCCTCCAAATGGTATTTAATTAACTTCCCGGGGTGAAGAAACCCTTTTTGAGAACTCAGAGTGAGTAAATTGGCCATTTTCATGCACTTTTAACCATTCCATAAATCTTGTGTTTTGGGCCCCTGGAAGCATGAAAATCACTTTAAACATGCTAATTTTAGCTCTAACACTGATGATCCACCTACAAATGTGAACTGACGTTCAAAAATAAAACATTTGAAAACGGACCATTTTCCACATTTCTGAAGCATGACGTAATGGGGGGGTGTTATCTCTTTTGTCGAAAATCAGCCGTTTTTGCTCGAACATTAAATGCCTCCAAATGGTATTTAATTAACTTCCCGGGGTGAAGAAACCCTTTTTGAGAACTCAGAGTGAGTAAATTGGCCATTTTCATGCACTTTTAACCATTCCATAAATCTTGTGTTTTGGGCCCCTGGAAGCATGAAAATCACTTTAAACATGCTAATTTTAGCTCTAACACTGATGATCCACCTACAAATGTGAACTGACGTTCAAAAATAAAACATTTGAAAACGGACCATTTTCCACATTTCTGAAGCATGACGTAATGGGGGGGTGTTATCTCTTTTGTCGAAAATCAGCCGTTTTTGCTCGAACATTAAATGCCTCCAAATGGTATTTAATTAACTTCCCGAGCCCCTGGAAGCATGAAAATCACTTTAAACATGCTAATTTTAGCTCTAACACTGATGATCCACCTACAAATGTGAACTGACGTTCAAAAATAAAACATTTGAAAACGGACCATTTTCCACATTTCTGAAGCATGACGTAATGGGGGGGTGTTATCTCTTTTGTCGAAAATCAGCCGTTTTTGCTCGAACATTAAATGCCTCCAAATGGTATTTAATTAACTTCCCGAGCCCCTGGAAGCATGAAAATCACTTTAAACATGCTAATTTTAGCTCTAACACTGATGATCCACCTACAAATGTGAACTGACGTTCAAAAATAAAACATTTGAAAACGGACCATTTTCCACATTTCTGAAGCATGACGTAATGGGGGGGTGTTATCTCTTTTGTCGAAAATCAGCCGTTTTTGCTCGAACATTAAATGCCTCCAAATGGTATTTAATTAACTTCCCGGGGTGAAGAAACCCTGTTTGAGAACTCAGAGTGAGTAAATTGGCCATTTTCATGCACTTTTAACCATTCCATAAATCTTGTGTTTTGGGCCCCTGGAAGCATGAAAATCACTTTAAACATGCTAATTTTAGCTCTAACACTGATGATCCACCTACAAATGTGAACTGACGTTCAAAAATAAAACATTTGAAAACGGACCATTTTCCACATTTCTGAAGCATGACGTAATGGGGGGGTGTTATCTCTTTTGTCGAAAATCAGCCGTTTTTGCTCGAACATTAAATGCCTCCAAATGGTATTTAATTAACTTCCCGGGGTGAAGAAACCCTTTTTGAGAACTCAGAGTGAGTAAATTGGCCATTTTCATGCACTTTTAACCATTCCATAAATCTTGTGTTTTGGGCCCCTGGAAGCATGAAAATCACTTTAAACATGCTAATTTTAGCTCTAACACTGATGATCCACCTACAAATGTGAACTGACGTTCAAAAATAAAACATTTGAAAACGGACCATTTTCCACATTTCTGAAGCATGACGTAATGGGGGGGTGTTATCTCTTTTGTCGAAAATCAGCCGTTTTTGCTCGAACATTAAATGCCTCCAAATGGTATTTAATTAACTTCCCGGGGTGAAGAAACCCTTTTTGAGAACTCAGAGTGAGTAAATTGGCCATTTTCATGCACTTTTAACCATTCCATAAATCTTGTGTTTTGGGCCCCTGGAAGCATGAAAATCACTTTAAACATGCTAATTTTAGCTCTAACACTGATGATCCACCTACAAATGTGAACTGACGTTCAAAAATAAAACATTTGAAAACGGACCATTTTCCACATTTCTGAAGCATGACGTAATGGGGGGGTGTTATCTCTTTTGTCGAAAATCAGCCGTTTTTGCTCGAACATTAAATGCCTCCAAATGGTATTTAATTAACTTCCCGGGGTGAAGAAACCCTTTTTGAGAACTCAGAGTGAGTAAATTGGCCATTTTCATGCACTTTTAACCATTCCATAAATCTTGTGTTTTGGGCCCCTGGAAGCATGAAAATCACTTTAAACATGCTAATTTTAGCTCTAACACTGATGATCCACCTACAAATGTGAACTGACGTTCAAAAATAAAACATTTGAAAACGGACCATTTTCCACATTTCTGAAGCATGACGTAATGGGGGGGTGTTATCTCTTTTGTCGAAAATCAGCCGTTTTTGCTCGAACATTAAATGCCTCCAAATGGTATTTAATTAACTTCCCGGGGTGAAGAAACCCTTTTTGAGAACTCAGAGTGAGTAAATTGGCCATTTTCATGCACTTTTAACCATTCCATAAATCTTGTGTTTTGGGCCCCTGGAAGCATGAAAATCACTTTAAACATGCTAATTTTAGCTCTAACACTGATGATCCACCTACAAATGTGAACTGACGTTCAAAAATAAAACATTTGAAAACGGACCATTTTCCACATTTCTGAAGCATGACGTAATGGGGGGTGTTATCTCTTTTGTCGAAAATCAGCCGTTTTTGCTCGAACATTAAATGCCTCCAAATGGTATTTAATTAACTTCCCGAGCCCCTGGAAGCATGAAAATCACTTTAAACATGCTAATTTTAGCTCTAACACTGATGATCCACCTACAAATGTGAACTGACGTTCAAAAATAAAACATTTGAAAACCGACCATTTTCCACATTTCTGAAGCATGACGTAATGGGGGGGTGTTATCTCTTTTGTCGAAAATCAGCCGTTTTTGCTCGAACATTAAATGCCTCCAAATGGTATTTAATTAACTTCCCGAGCCCCTGGAAGCATGAAAATCACTTTAAACATGCTAATTTTAGCTCTAACACTGATGATCCACCTACAAATGTGAACTGACGTTCAAAAATAAAACATTTGAAAACGGACCATTTTCCACATTTCTGAAGCATGACGTAATGGGGGGGTGTTATCTCTTTTGTCGAAAATCAGCCGTTTTTGCTCGAACATTAAATGCCTCCAAATGGTATTTAATTAACTTCCCGGGGTGAAGAAACCCTTTTTGAGAACTCAGAGTGAGTAAATTGGCCATTTTCATGCACTTTTAACCATTCCATAAATCTTGTGTTTTGGGCCCCTGGAAGCATGAAAATCACTTTAAACATGCTAATTTTAGCTCTAACACTGATGATCCACCTACAAATGTGAACTGACGTTCAAAAATAAAACATTTGAAAACGGACCATTTTCCACATTTCTGAAGCATGACGTAATGGGGGGGTGTTATCTCTTTTGTCGAAAATCAGCCGTTTTTGCTCGAACATTAAATGCCTCCAAATGGTATTTAATTAACTTCCCGAGCCCCTGGAAGCATGAAAATCACTTTAAACATGCTAATTTTAGCTCTAACACTGATGATCCACCTACAAATGTGAACTGACGTTCAAAAATAAAACATTTGAAAACGGACCATTTTCCACATTTCTGAAGCATGACGTAATGGGGGGGTGTTATCTCTTTTGTCGAAAATCAGCCGTTTTTGCTCGAACATTAAATGCCTCCAAATGGTATTTAATTAACTTCCCGAGCCCCTGGAAGCATGAAAATCACTTTAAACATGCTAATTTTAGCTCTAACACTGATGATCCACCTACAAATGTGAACTGACGTTCAAAAATAAAACATTTGAAAACGGACCATTTTCCACATTTCTGAAGCATGACGTAATGGGGGGGTGTTATCTCTTTTGTCGAAAATCAGCCGTTTTTGCTCGAACATTAAATGCCTCCAAATGGTATTTAATTAACTTCCCGAGCCCCTGGAAGCATGAAAATCACTTTAAACATGCTAATTTTAGCTCTAACACTGATGATCCACCTACAAATGTGAACTGACGTTCAAAAATAAAACATTTGAAAACGGACCATTTTCCACA
Organism: Lissotriton vulgaris; assembly: GCF_964263255.1. Taxonomy (NCBI): domain Eukaryota; kingdom Metazoa; phylum Chordata; class Amphibia; order Caudata; family Salamandridae; genus Lissotriton; species Lissotriton vulgaris. The sequence goes on along the minus strand of NW_028247950.1, from coordinate 25,839 downwards.
TTTCTAAAGCATGACGTAATGGGGGGGTGTTATCTCTTTTGTCGAAAATCAGCCGTTTTTGCTCGAACATTAAATGCCTCCAAATGGTATTTAATTAACTTCCCGGGGTGAAGAAACGCTTTTTGAGAACTCAGAGTGAGTAAATTGGCCATTTTCATGCACTTTTAACCATTCCATAAATCTTGTGTTTTGGGCCCCTGGAAGCATGAAAATCACTTTAAACATGCTAATTTTAGCTCTAACACTGATGATCCACCTACAAATGTGAACTGACGTTCAAAAATAAAACATTTGAAAACGGACCATTTTCCACATTTCTGAAGCATGACGTAATGGGGGGGTGTTATCTCTTTTGTCGAAAATCAGCCGTTTTTGCTCGAACATTAAATGCCTCCAAATGGTATTTAATTAACTTCCCGAGCCCCTGGAAGCATGAAAATCACTTTAAACATGCTAATTTTAGCTCTAACACTGATGATCCACCTACAAATGTGAACTGACGTTCAAAAATAAAACATTTGAAAACTGACCATTTTCCACATTTCTGAAGCATGACGTAATGGGGGGGTGTTATCTCTTTTGTCGAAAATCAGCCGTTTTTGCTCGAACATTAAATGCCTCCAAATGGTATTTAATTAACTTCCCGAGCCCCTGGAAGCATGAAAATCACTTTAAACATGCTAATTTTAGCTCTAACACTGATGATCCACCTACAAATGTGAACTGACGTTCAAAAATAAAACATTTGAAAACGGACCATTTTCCACATTTCTGAAGCATGACGTAATGGGGGGGTGTTATCTGTTTTGTCGAAAATCAGCCGTTTTTGCTCGAACATTAAATGCCTCCAAATGGTATTTATTTCACTTCCCGAGCCCCTGGAAGCATGAAAATCACTTTAAACATGCTAATTTTAGCTCTAACACTGATGATCCACCTACAAATGTGAACTGACGTTCAAAAATAAAACATTTGAAAACGGACCATTTTCCACATTTCTGAAGCATGACGTAATGGGGGGGTGTTATCTCTTTTGTCGAAAATCAGCCGTTTTTGCTCGAACATTAAATGCCTCCAAATGGTATTTAATTAACTTCCCGAGCCCCTGGAAGCATGAAAGTCACTTTAAACATGCTAATTTTAGCTCTAACACTGATGATCCACCTACAAATGTGAACTGACGTTCAAAAATAAAACATTTGAAAACGGACCATTTTCCACATTTCTGAAGCATGACGTAATGGGGGGGTGTTATCTCTTTTGTCGAAAATCAGCCGTTTTTGCTCGAACATTAAATGCCTCCAAATGGTATTTAATTAACTTCCCGGGGTGAAGAAACCCTTTTTGAGAACTCAGAGTGAGTAAATTGGCCATTTTCATGCACTTTTAACCATTCCATAAATCTTGTGTTTTGGGCCCCTGGAAGCATGAAAATCACTTTAAACATGCTAATTTTAGCTCTAACACTGATGATCCACCTACAAATGTGAACTGACGTTCAAAAATAAAACATTTGAAAACGGACCATTTTCCACATTTCTGAAGCATGACGTAATGGGGGGGTGTTATCTCTTTTGTCGAAAATCAGCCGTTTTTGCTCGAACATTAAATGCCTCCAAATGGTATTTAATTAACTTCCCGAGCCCCTGGAAGCATGAAAATCACTTTAAACATGCTAATTTTAGCTCTAACACTGATGATCCACCTACAAATGTGAACTGACGTTCAAAAATAAAACATTTGAAAACGGACCATTTTCCACATTTCTGAAGCATGACGTAATGGGGGGGTGTTATCTCTTTTGTCGAAAATCAGCCGTTTTTGCTCGAACATTAAATGCCTCCAAATGGTATTTAATTAACTTCCCGGGGTGAAGAAACCCTTTTTGAGAACTCAGAGTGAGTAAATTGGCCATTTTCATGCACTTTTAACCATTCCATAAATCTTGTGTTTTGGGCCCCTGGAAGCATGAAAATCACTTTAAACATGCTAATTTTAGCTCTAACACTGATGATCCACCTACAAATGTGAACTGACGTTCAAAAATAAAACATTTGAAAACGGACCATTTTCCACATTTCTGAAGCATGACGTAATGGGGGGGTGTTATCTCTTTTGTCGAAAATCAGCCGTTTTTGCTCGAACATTAAATGCCTCCAAATGGTATTTAATTAACTTCCCGAGCCCCTGGAAGCATGAAAATCACTTTAAACATGCTAATTTTAGCTCTAACACTGATGATCCACCTACAACTGTGAACTGACGTTCAAAAATAAAACATTTGAAAACGGACCATTTTCCACATTTCTAAAGCATGACGTAATGGGGGGGTGTTATCTCTTTTGTCGAAAATCAGCCGTTTTTGCTCGAACATTAAATGCCTCCAAATGGTATTTAATTAACTTCCCGGGGTGAAGAAACGCTTTTTGAGAACTCAGAGTGAGTAAATTGGCCATTTTCATGCACTTTTAACCATTCCATAAATCTTGTGTTTTGGGCCCCTGGAAGCATGAAAATCACTTTAAACATGCTAATTTTAGCTCTAACACTGATGATCCACCTACAAATGTGAACTGACGTTCAAAAATAAAACATTTGAAAACGGACCATTTTCCACATTTCTGAAGCATGACGTAATGGGGGGGTGTTATCTCTTTTGTCGAAAATCAGCCGTTTTTGCTCGAACATTAAATGCCTCCAAATGGTATTTAATTAACTTCCCGAGCCCCTGGAAGCATGAAAATCACTTTAAACATGCTAATTTTAGCTCTAACACTGATGATCCACCTACAAATGTGAACTGACGTTCAAAAATAAAACATTTGAAAACTGACCATTTTCCACATTTCTGAAGCATGACGTAATGGGGGGGTGTTATCTCTTTTGTCGAAAATCAGCCGTTTTTGCTCGAACATTAAATGCCTCCAAATGGTATTTAATTAACTTCCCGAGCCCCTGGAAGCATGAAAATCACTTTAAACATGCTAATTTTAGCTCTAACACTGATGATCCACCTACAAATGTGAACTGACGTTCAAAAATAAAACATTTGAAAACGGACCATTTTCCACATTTCTGAAGCATGACGTAATGGGGGGGTGTTATCTGTTTTGTCGAAAATCAGCCGTTTTTGCTCGAACATTAAATGCCTCCAAATGGTATTTATTTCACTTCCCGAGCCCCTGGAAGCATGAAAATCACTTTAAACATGCTAATTTTAGCTCTAACACTGATGATCCACCTACAAATGTGAACTGACGTTCAAAAATAAAACATTTGAAAACGGACCATTTTCCACATTTCTAAAGCATGACGTAATGGGGGGGTGTTATCTCTTTTGTCGAAAATCAGCCGTTTTTGCTCGAACATTAAATGCCTCCAAATGGTATTTAATTAACTTCCCGAGCCCCTGGAAGCATGAAAGTCACTTTAAACATGCTAATTTTAGCTCTAACACTGATGATCCACCTACAAATGTGAACTGACGTTCAAAAATAAAACATTTGAAAACGGACCATTTTCCACATTTCTGAAGCATGACGTAATGGGGGGGTGTTATCTCTTTTGTCGAAAATCAGCCGTTTTTGCTCGAACATTAAATGCCTCCAAATGGTATTTAATTAACTTCCCGGGGTGAAGAAACCCTTTTTGAGAACTCAGAGTGAGTAAATTGGCCATTTTCATGCACTTTTAACCATTCCATAAATCTTGTGTTTTGGGCCCCTGGAAGCATGAAAATCACTTTAAACATGCTAATTTTAGCTCTAACACTGATGATCCACCTACAAATGTGAACTGACGTTCAAAAATAAAACATTTGAAAACGGACCATTTTCCACATTTCTGAAGCATGACGTAATGGGGGGGTGTTATCTCTTTTGTCGAAAATCAGCCGTTTTTGCTCGAACATTAAATGCCTCCAAATGGTATTTAATTAACTTCCCGAGCCCCTGGAAGCATGAAAATCACTTTAAACATGCTAATTTTAGCTCTAACACTGATGATCCACCTACAAATGTGAACTGACGTTCAAAAATAAAACATTTGAAAACGGACCATTTTCCACATTTCTGAAGCATGACGTAATGGGGGGGTGTTATCTCTTTTGTCGAAAATCAGCCGTTTTTGCTCGAACATTAAATGCCTCCAAATGGTATTTAATTAACTTCCCGGGGTGAAGAAACCCTTTTTGAGAACTCAGAGTGAGTAAATTGGCCATTTTCATGCACTTTTAACCATTCCATAAATCTTGTGTTTTGGGCCCCTGGAAGCATGAAAATCACTTTAAACATGCTAATTTTAGCTCTAACACTGATGATCCACCTACAAATGTGAACTGACGTTCAAAAATAAAACATTTGAAAACGGACCATTTTCCACATTTCTGAAGCATGACGTAATGGGGGGGTGTTATCTCTTTTGTCGAAAATCAGCCGTTTTTGCTCGAACATTAAATGCCTCCAAATGGTAATTAATTAACTTCCCGAGCCCCTGGAAGCATGAAAATCACTTTAAACATGCTAATTTTAGCTCTAACACTGATGATCCACCTATAAAAAATGTGAACTGACGTTCAAAAATAAAACATTTGAAAACGGACCATTTTCCACATTTCTGAAGCATGACGTAATGGGGGGGTGTTATCTCTTTTGTCGAAAATCAGCCGTTTTTGCTCGAACATTAAATGCCTCCAAATGGTATTTATTTCACTTCCCGAGCCCCTGGAAGCATGAAAATCACTTTAAACATGCTAATTTTAGCTCTAACACTGATGATCCACCTACAAATGTGAACTGACGTTCAAAAATAAAACATTTGAAAACGGACCATTTTCCACATTTCTGAAGCATGACGTAATGGGGGGGTGTTATCTCTTTTGTCGAAAATCAGCCGTTTTTGCTCGAACATTAAATGCCTCCAAATGGTATTTAATTAACTTCCCGGGGTGAAGAAACCCTTTTTGAGAACTCAGAGTGAGTAAATTGGCCATTTTCATGCACTTTTAACCATTCCATAAATCTTGTGTTTTGGGCCCCTGGAAGCATGAAAATCACTTTAAACATGCTAATTTTAGCTCTAACACTGATGATCCACCTAAAAATGTGAACTGACGTTCAAAAATAAAACATTTGAAAACGGACCATTTTCCACATTTCTGAAGCATGACGTAATGGGGGGGTGTTATCTCTTTTGTCGAAAATCAGCCGTTTTTGCTCGAACATTAAATGCCTCCAAATGGTATTTAATTAACTTCCCGAGCCCCTGGAAGCATGAAAATCACTTTAAACATGCTAATTTTAGCTCTAACACTGATGATCCACCTACAAATGTGAACTGACGTTCAAAAATAAAACATTTGAAAACGGACCATTTTCCACATTTCTGAAGCATGACGTAATGGGGGGGTGTTATCTCTTTTGTCGAAAATCAGCCGTTTTTGCTCGAACATTAAATGCCTCCAAATGGTATTTAATTAACTTCCCGGGGTGAAGAAACCCTTTTTGAGAACTCAGAGTGAGTAAATTGGCCATTTTCATGCACTTTTAACCATTCCATAAATCTTGTGTTTTGGGCCCCTGGAAGCATGAAAATCACTTTAAACATGCTAATTTTAGCTCTAACACTGATGATCCACCTACAAATGTGAACTGACGTTCAAAAATAAAACATTTGAAAACGGACCATTTTCCACATTTCTGAAGCATGACGTAATGGGGGGGTGTTATCTCTTTTGTCGAAAATCAGCCGTTTTTGCTCGAACATTAAATGCCTCCAAATGGTATTTAATTCACTTCCCGAGCCCCTGGAAGCATGAAAATCACTTTAAACATGCTAATTTTAGCTCTAACACTGATGATCCACCTACAAATGTGAACTGACGTTCAAAAATAAAACATTTGAAAACGGACCATTTTCCACATTTCTGAAGCATGACGTAATGGGGGGGTGTTATCTCTTTTGTCGAAAATCAGCCGTTTTTGCTCGAACATTAAATGCCTCCAAATGGTATTTAATTAACTTCCCGAGCCCCTGGAAGCATGAAAATCACTTTACACATGCTAATTTTAGCTCTAACACTGATGATCCACCTACAAATGTGAACTGACGTTCAAAAATAAAACATTTGAAAACGGACCATTTTCCACATTTCTGAAGCATGACGTAATAGGGGGGTGTTATCTCTTTTGTCGAAAATCAGCCGTTTTTGCTCGAACATTAAATGCCTCCAAATGGTATTTAATTAACTTCCCGGGGTGAAGAAACCCTTTTTGAGAACTCAGAGTGAGTAAATTGGCCATTTTCATGCACTTTTAACCATTCCATAAATCTTGTGTTTTGGGCCCCTGGAAGCATGAAAATCACTTTAAACATGCTAATTTTAGCTCTAACACTGATGATCCACCTACAAATGTGAACTGACGTTCAAAAATAAAACATTTGAAAACGGACCATTTTCCACATTTCTGAAGCATGACGTAATGGGGGGGTGTTATCTCTTTTGTCGAAAATCAGCCGTTTTTGCTCGAACATTAAATGCCTCCAAATGGTATTTATTTCACTTCCCGAGCCCCTGGAAGCATGAAAATCACTTTAAACATGCTAATTTTAGCTCTAACACTGATGATCCACCTACAAATGTGAACTGACGTTCAAAAATAAAACATTTGAAAACGGACCATTTTCCACATTTCTGAAGCATGACGTAATGGGGGGGTGTTATCTCTTTTGTCGAAAATCAGCCGTTTTTGCTCGAACATTAAATGCCTCCAAATGGTATTTAATTAACTTCCCAAACCCCTGGAAGCATGAAAATAACTTTAAACATGCTAATTTTAGCTCTAACACTGATGATCCACCTACAAATGTGAACTGACGTTCAAAAATAAAACATTTGAAAACGGACCATTTTCCACATTTCTGAAGCATGACGTAATGGGGGGGTGTTATCTCTTTTGTCGAAAATCAGCCGTTTTTGCTCGAACATTAAATGCCTCCAAATGGTATTTAATTAACTTCCCGGGGTGAAGAAACCCTTTTTGAGAACTCAGAGTGAGTAAATTGGCCATTTTCATGCACTTTTAACCATTCCATAAATCTTGTGTTTTGGGCCCCTGGAAGCATGAAAATCACTTTAAACATGCTAATTTTAGCTCTAACACTGATGATCCACCTACAAATGTGAACTGACGTTCAAAAATAAAACATTTGAAAACGGACCATTTTCCACATTTCTGAAGCATGACGTAATGGGGGGGTGTTATCTCTTTTGTCGAAAATCAGCCGTTTTTGCTCGAACATTAAATGCCTCCAAATGGTATTTAATTAACTTCCCGGGGTGAAGAAACCCTTTTTGAGAACTCAGAGTGAGTAAATTGGCCATTTTCATGCACTTTTAACCATTCCATAAATCTTGTGTTTTGGGCCCCTGGAAGCATGAAAATCACTTTAAACATGCTAATTTTAGCTCTAACACTGATGATCCACCTACAAATGTGAACTGACGTTCAAAAATAAAACATTTGAAAACGGACCATTTTCCACATTTCTGAAGCATGACGTAATGGGGGGGTGTTATCTCTTTTGTCGAAAATCAGCCGTTTTTGCTCGAACATTAAATGCCTCCAAATGGTATTTAATTAACTTCCCGAGCCCCTGGAAGCATGAAAATCACTTTAAACATGCTAATTTTAGCTCTAACACTGATGATCCACCTATAAAAAATGTGAACTGACGTTCAAAAATAAAACATTTGAAAACGGACCATTTTCCACATTTCTGAAGCATGACGTAATGGGGGGGTGTTATCTCTTTTGTCGAAAATCAGCCGTTTTTGCTCGAACATTAAATGCCTCCAAATGGTATTTATTTCACTTCCCGAGCCCCTGGAAGCATGAAAATCACTTTAAACATGCTAATTTTAGCTCTAACACTGATGATCCACCTACAAATGTGAACTGACGTTCAAAAATAAAACATTTGAAAACGGACCATTTTCCACATTTCTGAAGCATGACGTAATGGGGGGGTGTTATCTCTTTTGTCGAAAATCAGCCGTTTTTGCTCGAACATTAAATGCCTCCAAATGGTATTTAATTAACTTCCCGAGCCCCTGGAAGCATGAAAATCACTTTAAACATGCTAATTTTAGCTCTAACACTGATGATCCACCTACAAATGTGAACTGACGTTCAAAAATAAAACATTTGAAAACGGACCATTTTCCACATTTCTGAAGCATGACGTAATGGGGGGGTGTTATCTCTTTTGTCGAAAATCAGCCGTTTTTGCTCGAACATTAAATGCCTCCAAATGGTATTTAATTAACTTCCCGGGGTGAAGAAACCCTTTTTGAGAACTCAGAGTGAGTAAATTGGCCATTTTCATGCACTTTTAACCATTCCATAAATCTTGTGTTTTGGGCCCCTGGAAGCATGAAAATCACTTTAAACATGCTAATTTTAGCTCTAACACTGATGATCCACCTAAAAATGTGAACTGACGTTCAAAAATAAAACATTTGAAAACGGACCATTTTCCACATTTCTGAAGCATGACGTAATGGGGGGGTGTTATCTCTTTTGTCGAAAATCAGCCGTTTTTGCTCGAACATTAAATGCCTCCAAATGGTATTTAATTAACTTCCCGAGCCCCTGGAAGCATGAAAATCACTTTAAACATGCTAATTTTAGCTCAAACACTGATGATCCACCTACAAATGTGAACTGACGTTCAAAAATAAAACATTTGAAAACGGACCATTTTCCACATTTCTGAAGCATGACGTAATGGGGGGGTGTTATCTCTTTTGTCGAAAATCAGCCGTTTTTGCTCGAACATTAAATGCCTCCAAATGGTACTTAATTAACTTCCCGGGGTGAAGAAACCCTTTTTGAGAACTCAGAGTGAGTAAATTGGCCATTTTCATGCACTTTTAACCATTCCATAAATCTTGTGTTTTGGGCCCCTGGAAGCATGAAAATCACTTTAAACATGCTAATTTTAGCTCTAACACTGATGATCCACCTACAAATGTGAACTGACGTTCAAAAATAAAACATTTGAAAACGGACCATTTTCCACATTTCTGAAGCATGACGTAATGGGGGGGTGTTATCTCTTTTGTCGAAAATCAGCCGTTTTTGCTCGAACATTAAATGCCTCCAAATGGTATTTAATTAACTTCCCGAGCCCCTGGAAGCATGAAAATCACTTTAAACATGCTAATTTTAGCTCTAACACTGATGATCCACCTACAAATGTGAACTGACGTTCAAAAATAAAACATTTGAAAACGGACCATTTTCCACATTTCTGAAGCATGACGTAATGGGGGGGTGTTATCTCTTTTGTCGAAAATCAGCCGTTTTTGCTCGAACATTAAATGCCTCCAAATGGTATTTAATTAACTTCCCGGGGTGAAGAAACCCTTTTTGAGAACTCAGAGTGAGTAAATTGGCCATTTTCATGCACTTTTAACCATTCCATAAATCTTGTGTTTTGGGCCCCTGGAAGCATGAAAATCACTTTAAACATGCTAATTTTAGCTCTAACACTGATGATCCACCTACAAATGTGAACTGACGTTCAAAAATAAAACATTTGAAAACGGACCATTTTCCACATTTCTGAAGCATGACGTAATGGGGGGGTGTTATCTCTTTTGTCGAAAATCAGCCGTTTTTGCTCGAACATTAAATGCCTCCAAATGGTATTTAATTCACTTCCCGAGCCCCTGGAAGCATGAAAATCACTTTAAACATGCTAATTTTAGCTCTAACACTGATGATCCACCTACAAATGTGAACTGACGTTCAAAAATAAAACATTTGAAAACGGACCATTTTCCACATTTCTGAAGCATGACGTAATGGGGGGGTGTTATCTCTTTTGTCGAAAATCAGCCGTTTTTGCTCGAACATTAAATGCCTCCAAATGGTATTTAATTAACTTCCCGAGCCCCTGGAAGCATGAAAATCACTTTAAACATGCTAATTTTAGCTCTAACACTGATGATCCACCTACAAATGTGAACTGACGTTCAAAAATAAAACATTTGAAAACGGACCATTTTCCACATTTCTGAAGCATGACGTAATGGGGGGGTGTTATCTCTTTTGTCGAAAATCAGCCGTTTTTGCTCGAACATTAAATGCCTCCAAATGGTATTTAATTAACTTCCCGGGGTGAAGAAACCCTTTTTGAGAACTCAGAGTGAGTAAATTGGCCATTTTCATGCACTTTTAACCATTCCATAAATCTTGTGTTTTGGGCCCCTGGAAGCATGAAAATCACTTTAAACATGCTAATTTTAGCTCTAACACTGATGATCCACCTACAAATGTGAACTGACGTTCAAAAATAAAACATTTGAAAACGGACCATTTTCCACATTTCTGAAGCATGACGTAATGGGGGGGTGTTATCTCTTTTGTCGAAAATCAGCCGTTTTTGCTCGAACATTAAATGCCTCCAAATGGTATTTAATTAACTTCCCGGGGTGAAGAAACCCTTTTTGAGAACTCAGAGTGAGTAAATTGGCCATTTTCATGCACTTTTAACCATTCCATAAATCTTGTGTTTTGGGCCCCTGGAAGCATGAAAATCACTTTAAACATGCTAATTTTAGCTCTAACACTGATGATCCACCTACAAATGTGAACTGACGTTCAAAAATAAAACATTTGAAAACGGACCATTTTCCACATTTCTGAAGCATGACGTAATGGGGGGGTGTTATCTCTTTTGTCGAAAATCAGCCGTTTTTGCTCGAACATTAAATGCCTCCAAATGGTAATTAATTAACTTCCCGAGCCCCTGGAAGCATGAAAATCACTTTAAACATGCTAATTTTAGCTCTAACACTGATGATCCACCTATAAAAAATGTGAACTGACGTTCAAAAATAAAACATTTGAAAACGGACCATTTTCCACATTTCTGAAGCATGACGTAATGGGGGGGTGTTATCTCTTTTGTCGAAAATCAGCCGTTTTTGCTCGAACATTAAATGCCTCCAAATGGTATTTATTTCACTTCCCGAGCCCCTGGAAGCATGAAAATCACTTTAAACATGCTAATTTTAGCTCTAACACTGATGATCCACCTACAAATGTGAACTGACGTTCAAAAATAAAACATTTGAAAACGGACCATTTTCCACATTTCTGAAGCATGACGTAATGGGGGGGTGTTATCTCTTTTGTCGAAAATCAGCCGTTTTTGCTCGAACATTAAATGCCTCCAAATGGTATTTAATTAACTTCCCGGGGTGAAGAAACCCTTTTTGAGAACTCAGAGTGAGTAAATTGGCCATTTTCATGCACTTTTAACCATTCCATAAATCTTGTGTTTTGGGCCCCTGGAAGCATGAAAATCACTTTAAACATGCTAATTTTAGCTCTAACACTGATGATCCACCTAAAAATGTGAACTGACGTTCAAAAATAAAACATTTGAAAACGGACCATTTTCCACATTTCTGAAGCATGACGTAATGGGGGGGTGTTATCTCTTTTGTCGAAAATCAGCCGTTTTTGCTCGAACATTAAATGCCTCCAAATGGTATTTAATTAACTTCCCGAGCCCCTGGAAGCATGAAAATCACTTTAAACATGCTAATTTTAGCTCAAACACTGATGATCCACCTACAAATGTGAACTGACGTTCAAAAATAAAACATTTGAAAACGGACCATTTTCCACATTTCTGAAGCATGACGTAATGGGGGGGTGTTATCTCTTTTGTCGAAAATCAGCCGTTTTTGCTCGAACATTAAATGCCTCCAAATGGTACTTAATTAACTTCCCGGGGTGAAGAAACCCTTTTTGAGAACTCAGAGTGAGTAAATTGGCCATTTTCATGCACTTTTAACCATTCCATAAATCTTGTGTTTTGGGCCCCTGGAAGCATGAAAATCACTTTAAACATGCTAATTTTAGCTCTAACACTGATGATCCACCTACAAATGTGAACTGACGTTCAAAAATAAAACATTTGAAAACGGACCATTTTCCACATTTCTGAAGCATGACGTAATGGGGGGGTGTTATCTCTTTTGTCGAAAATCAGCCGTTTTTGCTCGAACATTAAATGCCTCCAAATGGTATTTAATTAACTTCCCGAGCCCCTGGAAGCATGAAAATCACTTTAAACATGCTAATTTTAGCTCTAACACTGATGATCCACCTACAAATGTGAACTGACGTTCAAAAATAAAACATTTGAAAACGGACCATTTTCCACATTTCTGAAGCATGACGTAATGGGGGGGTGTTATCTCTTTTGTCGAAAATCAGCCGTTTTTGCTCGAACATTAAATGCCTCCAAATGGTATTTAATTAACTTCCCGGGGTGAAGAAACCCTTTTTGAGAACTCAGAGTGAGTAAATTGGCCATTTTCATGCACTTTTAACCATTCCATAAATCTTGTGTTTTGGGCCCCTGGAAGCATGAAAATCACTTTAAACATGCTAATTTTAGCTCTAACACTGATGATCCACCTACAAATGTGAACTGACGTTCAAAAATAAAACATTTGAAAACGGACCATTTTCCACATTTCTGAAGCATGACGTAATGGGGGGGTGTTATCTCTTTTGTCGAAAATCAGCCGTTTTTGCTCGAACATTAAATGCCTCCAAATGGTATTTAATTCACTTCCCGAGCCCCTGGAAGCATGAAAATCACTTTAAACATGCTAATTTTAGCTCTAACACTGATGATCCACCTACAAATGTGAACTGACGTTCAAAAATAAAACATTTGAAAACGGACCATTTTCCACATTTCTGAAGCATGACGTAATGGGGGGGTGTTATCTCTTTTGTCGAAAATCAGCCGTTTTTGCTCGAACATTAAATGCCTCCAAATGGTATTTAATTAACTTCCCGAGCCCCTGGAAGCATGAAAATCACTTTAAACATGCTAATTTTAGCTCTAACACTGATGATCCACCTACAAATGTGAACTGACGTTCAAAAATAAAACATTTGAAAACGGACCATTTTCCACATTTCTGAAGCATGACGTAATGGGGGGGTGTTATCTCTTTTGTCGAAAATCAGCCGTTTTTGCTCGAACATTAAATGCCTCCAAATGGTATTTAATTAACTTCCCGGGGTGAAGAAACCCTTTTTGAGAACTCAGAGTGAGTAAATTGGCCATTTTCATGCACTTTTAACCATTCCATAAATCTTGTGTTTTGGGCCCCTGGAAGCATGAAAATCACTTTAAACATGCTAATTTTAGCTCTAACACTGATGATCCACCTACAAATGTGAACTGACGTTCAAAAATAAAACATTTGAAAACGGACCATTTTCCACATTTCTGAAGCATGACGTAATGGGGGGGTGTTATCTCTTTTGTCGAAAATCAGCCGTTTTTGCTCGAACATTAAATGCCTCCAAATGGTATTTATTTCACTTCCCGAGCCCCTGGAAGCATGAAAATCACTTTAAACATGCTAATTTTAGCTCTAACACTGATGATCCACCTACAAATGTGAACTGACGTTCAAAAATAAAACATTTGAAAACGGACCATTTTCCACATTTCTGAAGCATGACGTAATGGGGGGGTGTTATCTCTTTTGTCGAAAATCAGCCGTTTTTGCTCGAACATTAAATGCCTCCAAATGGTATTTAATTAACTTCCCGAGCCCCTGGAAGCATGAAAACCACTTTAAACATGCTAATTTTAGCTCTAACACTGATGATCCACCTACAAATGTGAACTGACGTTCAAAAATAAAACATTTGAAAACGGACCATTTTCCACATTTCTGAAGCATGACGTAATGGGGGGGTGTTATCTCTTTTGTCGAAAATCAGCCGTTTTTGCTCGAACATTAAATGCCTCCAAATGGTATTTAATTAACTTCCCGGGGTGAAGAAACCCTTTTTGAGAACTCAGAGTGAGTAAATTGGCCATTTTCATGCACTTTTAACCATTCCATAAATCTTGTGTTTTGGGCCCCTGGAAGCATGAAAATCACTTTAAACATGCTAATTTTAGCTCTAACACTGATGATCCACCTACAAATGTGAACTGACGTTCAAAAATAAAACATTTGAAAACGGACCATTTTCCACATTTCTGAAGCATGACGTAATGGGGGGGTGTTATCTCTTTTGTCGAAAATCAGCCGTTTTTGCTCGAACATTAAATGCCTCCAAATGGTATTTAATTAACTTCCCGGGGTAAAGAAACCCTTTTTGAGAACTCAGAGTGAGTAAATTGGCCATTTTCATGCACTTTTAACCATTCCATAAATCTTGTGTTTTGGGCCCCTGGAAGCATGAAAATCACTTTAAACATGCTAATTTTAGCTCTAACACTGATGATCCACCTACAAATGTGAACTGACGTTCAAAAATAAAACATTTGAAAACGGACCATTTTCCACATTTCTGAAGCATGACGTAATGGGGGGGTGTTATCTCTTTTGTCGAAAATCAGCCGTTTTTGCTCGAACATTAAATGCCTCCAAATGGTATTTAATTAACTTCCCGAGCCCCTGGAAGCATGAAAATCACTTTAAACATGCTAATTTTAGCTCTAACACTGATGATCCACCTACAAATGTGAACTGACGTTCAAAAATAAAACATTTGAAAACGGACCATTTTCCACATTTCTGAAGCATGACGTAATGGGGGGGTGTTATCTCTTTTGTCGAAAATCAGCCGTTTTTGCTCGAACATTAAATGCCTCCAAATGGTATTTAATTAACTTCCCGAGCCCCTGGAAGCATGAAAATCACTTTAAACATGCTAATTTTAGCTCTAACACTGATGATCCACCTACAAATGTGAACTGACGTTCAAAAATAAAACATTTGAAAACGGACCATTTTCCACATTTCTGAAGCATGACGTAATGGGGGGTGTTATCTCTTTTGTCGAAAATCAGCCGTTTTTGCTCGAACATTAAATGCCTCCAAATGGTATTTAATTAACTTCCCGGGGTGAAGAAACCCTTTTTGAGAACTCAGAGTGAGTAAATTGGCCATTTTCATGCACTTTTAACCATTCCATAAATCTTGTGTTTTGGGCCCCTGGAAGCATGAAAATCACTTTAAACATGCTAATTTTAGCTCTAACACTGATGATCCACCTACAAATGTGAACTGACGTTCAAAAATAAAACATTTGAAAACGGACCATTTTCCACATTTCTGAAGCATGACGTAATGGGGGGGTGTTATCTCTTTTGTCGAAAATCAGCCGTTTTTGCTCGAACATTAAATGCCTCCAAATGGTATTTAATTAACTTCCCGAGCCCCTGGAAGCATGAAAATCACTTTAAACATGCTAATTTTAGCTCTAACACTGATGATCCACCTACAAATGTGAACTGACGTTCAAAAATAAAACATTTGAAAACGGACCATTTTCCACATTTCTGAAGCATGACGTAATGGGGGGGTGTTATCTCTTTTGTCGAAAATCAGCCGTTTTTGCTCGAACATTAAATGCCTCCAAATGGTATTTAATTAACTTCCCGAGCCCCTGGAAGCATGAAAATCACTTTAAACATGCTAATTTTAGCTCTAACACTGATGATCCACCTACAAATGTGAACTGACGTTCAAAAATAAAACATTTGAAAACGGACCATTTTCCACATTTCTGAAGCATGACGTAATGGGGGGGGTGTTATCTCTTTTGTCGAAAATCAGCCGTTTTTGCTCGAACATTAAATGCCTCCAAATGGTATTTATTTCACTTCCCGAGCCCCTGGAAGCATGAAAATCACTTTAAACATGCTAATTTTAGCTCTAACACTGATGATCCACCTACAAATGTGAACTGACGTTCAAAAATAAAACATTTGAAAACGGACCATTTTCCACATTTCTGAAGCATGACGTAATGGGGGGGTGTTATCTCTTTTGTCGAAAATCAGCCGTTTTTGCTCGAACATTAAATGCCTCCAAATGGTATTTAATTAACTTCCCGAGCCCCTGGAAGCATGAAAATCACTTTAAACATGCTAATTTTAGCTCTAACACTGATGATCCACCTACAAATGTGAACTGACGTTCAAAAATAAAACATTTGAAAACGGACCATTTTCCACATTTCTGAAGCATGACGTAATGGGGGGGTGTTATCTCTTTTGTCGAAAATCAGCCGTTTTTGCTCGAACATTAAATGCCTCCAAATGGTATTTAATTAACTTCCCGGGGTGAAGAAACCCTTTTTGAGAACTCAGAGTGAGTAAATTGGCCATTTTCATGCACTTTTAACCATTCCATAAATCTTGTGTTTTGGGCCCCTGGAAGCATGAAAATCACTTTAAACATGCTAATTTTAGCTCTAACACTGATGATCCACCTACAAATGTGAACTGACGTTCAAAAATAAAACATTTGAAAACGGACCATTTTCCACATTTCTGAAGCATGACGTAATGGGGGGGTGTTATCTCTTTTGTCGAAAATCAGCCGTTTTTGCTCGAACATTAAATGCCTCCAAATGGTATTTAATTAACTTCCCGAGCCCCTGGAAGCATGAAAATCACTTTAAACATGCTAATTTTAGCTCTAACACTGATGATCCACCTACAAATGTGAACTGACGTTCAAAAATAAAACATTTGAAAACGGACCATTTTCCACATTTCTGAAGCATGACGTAATGGGGGGGTGTTATCTCTTTTGTCGAAAATCAGCCGTTTTTGCTCGAACATTAAATGCCTCCAAATGGTATTTAATTAACTTCCCGGGGTGAAGAAACCCTTTTTGAGAACTCAGAGTGATTAAATTGGCCATTTTCATGCACTTTTAACCATTCCATAAATCTTGTGTTTTGGGCCCCTGGAAGCATGAAAATCACTTTAAACATGCTAATTTTAGCTCTAACACTGATGATCCACCTACAAATGTGAACTGACGTTCAAAAATAAAACATTTGAAAACGGACCATTTTCCACATTTCTGAAGCATGACGTAATGGGGGGGTGTTATCTCTTTTGTCGAAAATCAGCCGTTTTTGCTCGAACATTAAATGCCTCCAAATGGTATTTAATTCACTTCCCGAGCCCCTGGAAGCATGAAAATCACTTTAAACATGCTAATTTTAGCTCTAACACTGATGATCCACCTACAAATGTGAACTGACGTTCAAAAATAAAACATTTGAAAACGGACCATTTTCCACATTTCTGAAGCATGACGTAATGGGGGGGTGTTATCTCTTTTGTCGAAAATCAGCCGTTTTTGCTCGAACATTAAATGCCTCCAAATGGTATTTAATTAACTTCCCGAGCCCCTGGAAGCATGAAAATCACTTTAAACATGCTAATTTTAGCTCTAACACTGATGATCCACCTACAAATGTGAACTGACGTTCAAAAATAAAACATTTGAAAACGGACCATTTTCCACATTTCTGAAGCATGACGTAATAGGGGGGTGTTATCTCTTTTGTCGAAAATCAGCCGTTTTTGCTAACATTAAATGCCTCCAAATGGTATTTAATTAACTTCCCGGGGTGAAGAAACCCTTTTTGAGAACTCAGAGTGAGTAAATTGGCCATTTTCATGCACTTTTAACCATTCCATAAATCTTGTTGTTTTGGGCCCCTGGAAGCATGAAAATCACTTTAAACATGCTAATTTTAGCTCTAACACTGATGATCCACCTACAAATGTGAACTGACGTTCAAAAATAAAACATTTGAAAACGGACCATTTTCCACATTTCTGAAGCATGACGTAATGGGGGGGTGTTATCTCTTTTGTCGAAAATCAGCCGTTTTTGCTCGAACATTAAATGCCTCCAAATGGTATTTAATTCACTTCCCCGAGCCCCTGGAAGCATGAAAATCACTTTAAACATGCTAATTTTAGCTCTAACACTGATGATCCACCTACAAATGTGAACTGACGTTCAAAAATAAAACATTTGAAAACGGACATTTTCCACATTTCTGAAGCATGACGTAATGGGGGGGTGTTATCTCTTTTGTCGAAAATCAGCCGTTTTGCTCGAACATTAAATGCCTCCAAATGGTATTTAATTAACTTCCCGAGCCCCTGGAAGCATGAAAATCACTTTAAACATGCTAATTTTAGCTCTAACACTGATGATCCACCTACAAATGTGAACTGACGTTCAAAAATAAAACATTTGAAAACGGACCATTTTCCACATTTCTGAAGCATGACGTAATGGGGGGGTGTTATCTCTTTTGTCGAAAAATCAGCCGTTTTTGCTCGAACATTAATGCCTCCAAATGGTATTTAATTAACTTCCCGGGGTGAAGAAACCCTTTTTGAGAACTCAGAGTGAGTAAATTGGCCATTTTCATGCACTTTTAACCATTCCATAAATCTTGTGTTTTGGGCCCCTGGAAGCATGAAAATCACTTTAAACATGCTAATTTTAGCTCTAACACTGATGATCCACCTACAAATGTGAACTGACGTTCAAAATAAAACATTTGAAAACGGACCATTTTCCACATTTCTGAAGCATGACGTAATGGGGGGGTGTTATCTCTTTTGTCGAAAATCAGCCGTTTTTGCTCGAACATTAAATGCCTCCAAATGGTATTTAATTAACTTCCCGGGGTGAAGAAACCCTTTTTGAGAACTCAGAGTGAGTAAATTGGCCATTTTCATGCACTTTTAACCATTCCCATAAATCTTGTGTTTTGGGCCCCTGGAAGCATGAAAATCACTTTAAACATGCTAATTTTAGCTCTAACACTGATGATCCACCTACAAATGTGAACTGACGTTCAAAAATAAAACATTTGAAAACGGACCATTTTCCACATTTCTGAAGCATGACGTAATGGGGGGGTGTTATCTCTTTTGTCGAAAATCAGCCGTTTTTGCTCGAACATTAAATGCCTCCAAATGGTATTTAATTAACTTCCCGAGCCCCTGGAAGCATGAAAATCACTTTAAACATGCTAATTTTAGCTCTAACACTGATGATCCACCTAAAAAATGTGAACTGACGTTCAAAAATAAAACATTTGAAAACGGACCATTTTCCACATTTCTGAAGCATGACGTAATGGGGGGGTGTTATCTCTTTTGTCGAAAATCAGCCGTTTTTGCTCGAACATTAAATGCCTCCAAATGGTATTTATTTCACTTCCCGAGCCCCTGGAAGCATGAAAATCACTTTAAACATGCTAATTTTAGCTCTAACACTGATGATCCACCTACAAATGTGAACTGACGTTCAAAAATAAAACATTTGAAAACGGACCATTTTCCACATTTCTGAAGCATGACGTAATGGGGGGGTGTTATCTCTTTTGTCGAAAATCAGCCGTTTTTGCTCGAACATTAAATGCCTCCAAATGGTATTTAATTAACTTCCCGAGCCCCTGGAAGCATGAAAATCACTTTAAACATGCTAATTTTAGCTCTAACACTGATGATCCACCTACAAATGTGAACTGAACGTTCAAAAATAAAACATTTGAAAACGGACCATTTTCCACATTTCTGAAGCATGACGTAATGGGGGGGTGTTATCTCTTTTGTCGAAAATCAGCCGTTTTTGCTCGAACATTAAATGCCTCCAAATGGTATTTAATTAACTTCCCGGGGTGAAGAAACCCTTTTTGAGAACTCAGAGTGAGTAAATTGGCCATTTTCATGCACTTTTAACCATTCCATAAATCTTGTGTTTTGGGCCCCTGGAAGCATGAAAATCACTTTAAACATGCTAATTTTAGCTCTAACACTGATGATCCACCTAAAAATGTGAACTGACGTTCAAAAATAAACATTTGAAAACGGACCATTTTCCACATTTCTGAAGCATGACGTAATGGGGGGGTGTTATCTCTTTTGTCGAAAATCAGCCGTTTTTGCTCGAACATTAAATGCCTCCAAATGGTATTTAATTAACTTCCCGAGCCCCTGGAAGCATGAAAATCACTTTAAACATGCTAATTTTAGCTCTAACACTGATGATCCACCTAAAAATGTGAACTGACGTTCAAAAATAAAACATTTGAAAACGGACCATTTTCCACATTTCTGAAGCATGACGTAATGGGGGGGTGTTATCTCTTTTGTCGAAAATCAGCCGTTTTTGCTCGAACATTAAATGCCTCCAAATGGTACTTAATTAACTTCCCGGGGTGAAGAAACCCTTTTTGAGAACTCAGAGTGAGTAAATTGGCCATTTTCATGCACTTTTAACCATTCCATAAATCTTGTGTTTTGGGCCCCTGGAAGCATGAAAATCACTTTAAACATGCTAATTTTAGCTCTAACACTGATGATCCACCTACAAATGTGAACTGACGTTCAAAAATAAAACATTTGAAACGGACCATTTTCCACATTTCTGAAGCATGACGTAATGGGGGGGTGTTATCTCTTTTGTCGAAAATCAGCCGTTTTTGCTCGAACATTAAATGCCTCCAAATGGTATTTAATTAACTTCCCGAGCCCCTGGAAGCATGAAAATCACTTTAAACATGCTAATTTTAGCTCTAACACTGATGATCCACCTACAAATGTGAACTGACGTTCAAAAATAAAACATTTGAAAACGGACCATTTTCCACATTTCTGAAGCATGACGTAATGGGGGGGTGTTATCTCTTTTGTCGAAAATCAGCCGTTTTTGCTCGAACATTAAATGCCTCAAATGGTATTTAATTAACTTCCCGGGGTGAAGAAACCCTTTTTGAGAACTCAGAGTGAGTAAATTGGCCATTTTCATGCACTTTTAACCATTCCATAAATCTTGTGTTTTGGGCCCCTGGAAGCATGAAAATCACTTTAAACATGCTAATTTTAGCTCTAACACTGATGATCCACCTACAAATGTGAACTGACGTTCAAAAATAAAACATTTGAAAACGGACCATTTTCCACATTTCTGAAGCATGAAGTAATGGGGGGTGTTATCTCTTTTGTCGAAAATCAGCCGTTTTTGCTCGAACATTAAATGCCTCCAAATGGTATTTAATTCACTTCCCGAGCCCCTGGAAGCATGAAAATCACTTTAAACATGCTAATTTTAGCTCTAACACTGATGATCCACCTACAAATGTGAACTGACGTTCAAAAATAAAACATTTGAAAACGGACCATTTTCCACCATTTCTGAAGCATGACGTAATGGGGGGGTGTTATCTCTTTTGTCAAAAATCAGCCGTTTTTGCTCGAACATTAAATGCCTCCAAATGGTATTTAATTAACTTCCCGAGCCCCTGGAAGCATGAAAATCACTTTAAACATGCTAATTTTAGCTCTAACACTGATGATCCACCTACAAATGTGAACTGACGTTCAAAAATAAAACATTTGAAAACGGACCATTTTCCACATTTCTGAAGCATGACGTAATGGGGGGGTGTTATCTCTTTTGTCGAAAATCAGCCGTTTTTGCTCGAACATTAAATGCCTCCAAATGGTATTTAATTAACTTCCCGGGGTGAAGAAACCCTTTTTGAGAACTCAGAGTGAGTAAATTGGCCATTTTCATGCACTTTTAACCATTCCATAAATCTTGTGTTTTGGGCCCCTGGAAGCATGAAAATCACTTTAAACATGCTAATTTTAGCTCTAACACTGATGATCCACCTACAAATGTGAACTGACGTTCAAAATAAAACATTTGAAAACGGACCATTTTCCACATTTCTGAAGCATGACGTAATGGGGGGGTGTTATCTCTTTTGTCGAAAATCAGCCGTTTTTGCTCGAACATTAAATGCCTCCAAATGGTATTTATTTCACTTCCCGAGCCCCTGGAAGCATGAAAATCACTTTAAACATGCTAATTTTAGCTCTAACACTGATGATCCACCTACAAATGTGAACTGACGTTCAAAAATAAAACATTTGAAAACGGACCATTTTCCACATTTCTGAAGCATGACGTAATGGGGGGGTGTTATCTCTTTTGTCGAAAATCAGCCGTTTTTGCTCGAACATTAAATGCCTCCAAATGGTATTTAATTAACTTCCCGAGCCCCTGGAAGCATGAAAATCACTTTAAACATGCTAATTTTAGCTCTAACACTGATGATCCACCTACAAATGTGAACTGACGTTCAAAAATAAAACATTTGAAAACGGACCATTTTCCACATTTCTGAAGCATGACGTAATGGGGGGTGTTATCTCTTTTGTCGAAAATCAGCCGTTTTTGCTCGAACATTAAATGCCTCCAAATGGTATTTAATTAACTTCCCGGGGTGAAGAAACCCTTTTTGAGAACTCAGAGTGAGTAAATTGGCCATTTTCATGCACTTTTAACCATTCCATAAATCTTGTGTTTTGGGCCCCTGGAAGCATGAAAATCACTTTAAACATGCTAATTTTAGCTCTAACACTGATGATCCACCTACAAATGTGAACTGACGTTCAAAAATAAAACATTTGAAAACGGACCATTTTCCACATTTCTGAAGCATGACGTAATGGGGGGGTGTTATCTCTTTTGTCGAAAATCAGCCGTTTTTGCTCGAACATTAAATGCCTCCAAATGGTATTTAATTAACTTCCCGGGGTGAAGAAACCCTTTTTGAGAACTCAGAGTGAGTAAATTGGCCATTTTCATGCACTTTTAACCATTCCATAAATCTTGTGTTTTGGGCCCCTGGAAGCATGAAAATCACTTTAAACATGCTAATTTTAGCTCTAACACTGATGATCCACCTACAAATGTGAACTGACGTTCAAAAATAAAACATTTGAAAGCGGACCATTTTCCACATTTCTGAAGCATGACGTAATGGGGGGGTGTTATCTCTTTTGTCGAAAATCAGCCGTTTTTGCTCGAACATTAAATGCCTCCAAATGGTATTTAATTCACTTCCCGAGCCCCTGGAAGCATGAAAATCACTTTAAACATGCTAATTTTAGCTCTAACACTGATGATCCACCTACAAATGTGAACTGACGTTCAAAAATAAAACATTTGAAAACGGACCATTTTCCACATTTCTGAAGCATGACGTAATGGGGGGGTGTTATCTCTTTTGTCGAAAATCAGCCGTTTTTGCTCGAACATTAAATGCCTCCAAATGGTATTTAATTAACTTCCCGAGCCCCTGGAAGCATGAAAATCACTTTAAACATGCTAATTTTAGCTCTAACACTGATGATCCACCTACAAATGTGAACTGACGTTCAAAAATAAAACATTTGAAAACGGACCATTTTCCACATTTCTGAAGCATGACGTAATGGGGGGGTGTTATCTCTTTTGTCGAAAATCAGCCGTTTTTGCTCAAACATTAAATGCCTCCAAATGGTATTTAATTAACTTCCCGGGGTGAAGAAACCCTTTTTGAGAACTCAGAGTGAGTAAATTGGCCATTTTCATGCACTTTTAACCATTCCATAAATCTTGTGTTTTGGGCCCCTGGAAGCATGAAAATCACTTTAAACATGCTAATTTTAGCTCTAACACTGATGATCCACCTACAAATGTGAACTGACGTTCAAAAATAAAACATTTGAAAACGGACCATTTTCCACATTTCTGAAGCATGACGTAATGGGGGGGTGTTATCTCTTTTGTCGAAAATCAGCCGTTTTTGCTCGAACATTAAATGCCTCCAAATGGTATTTATTTCACTTCCCGAGCCCCTGGAAGCATGAAAATCACTTTAAACATGCTAATTTTAGCTCTAACACTGATGATCCACCTACAAATGTGAACTGACGTTCAAAAATAAAACATTTGAAAACGGACCATTTTCCACATTTCTGAAGCATGACGTAATGGGGGGGTGTTATCTCTTTTGTCGAAAATCAGCCGTTTTTGCTCGAACATTAAATGCCTCCAAATGGTATTTAATTAACTTCCCGAGCCCCTGGAAGCATGAAAATCACTTTAAACATGCTAATTTTAGCTCTAACACTGATGATCCACCTACAAATGTGAACTGACGTTCAAAAATAAAACATTTGAAAACGGACCATTTTCCACATTTCTGAAGCATGACGTAATGGGGGGTGTTATCTCTTTTGTCGAAAATCAGCCGTTTTTGCTCGAACATTAAATGCCTCCAAATGGTATTTAATTAACTTCCCGGGGTGAAGAAACCCTTTTTGAGAACTCAGAGTGAGTAAATTGGCCATTTTCATGCACTTTTAACCATTCCATAAATCTTGTGTTTTGGGCCCCTGGAAGCATGAAAATCACTTTAAACATGCTAATTTTAGCTCTAACACTGATGATCCACCTACAAATGTGAACTGACGTTCAAAAATAAAACATTTGAAAACGGACCATTTTCCACATTTCTGAAGCATGACGTAATGGGGGGGTGTTATCTCTTTTGTCGAAAATCAGCCGTTTTTGCTCGAACATTAAATGCCTCCAAATGGTATTTAATTAACTTCCCGAGCCCCTGGAAGCATGAAAATCACTTTAAACATGCTAATTTTAGCTCTAACACTGATGATCCACCTACAAATGTGAACTGACGTTCAAAAATAAAACATTTGAAAACGGACCATTTTCCACATTTCTGAAGCATGACGTAATGGGGGGGTGTTATCTCTTTTGTCGAAAATCAGCTGTTTTTGCTCGAACATTAAATGCCTCCAAATGGTATTTAATTAACTTCCCGGGGTGAAGAAACCCTTTTTGAGAACTCAGAGTGAGTAAATTGGCCATTTTCATGCACTTTTAACCATTCCATAAATCTTGTGTTTTGGGCCCCTGGAAGCATGAAAATCACTTTAAACATGCTAATTTTAGCTCTAACACTGATGATCCACCTACAAATGTGAACTGACGTTCAAAAATAAAACATTTGAAAACGGACCATTTTCCACATTTCTGAAGCATGACGTAATGGGGGGGTGTTATCTCTTTTGTCGAAAATCAGCCGTTTTTGCTCGAACATTAAATGCCTCCAAATGGTATTTAATTAACTTCCCGAGCCCCTGGAAGCATGAAAATCACTTTAAACATGCTAATTTTAGCTCTAACACTGATGATCCACCTACAAATGTGAACTGACGTTCAAAAATAAAACATTTGAAAACGGACCATTTTCCACATTTCTGAAGCATGACGTAATGGGGGGGTGTTATCTCTTTTGTCGAAAATCAGCCGTTTTTGCTCGAACATTAAATGCCTCCAAATGGTATTTATTTCACTTCCCGAGCCCCTGGAAGCATGAAAATCACTTTAAACATGCTAATTTTAGCTCTAACACTGATGATCCACCTACAAATGTGAACTGACGTTCAAAAATAAAACATTTGAAAACGGACCATTTTCCACATTTCTGAAGCATGACGTAATGGGGGGGTGTTATCTCTTTTGTCGAAAATCAGCCGTTTTGCTCGAACATTAAATGCCTCCAAATGGTATTTAATTAACTTCCCGAGCCCCTGGAAGCATGAAAATCACTTTAAACATGCTAATTTTAGCTCTAACACTGATGATCCACCTACAAATGTGAACTGACGTTCAAAAATAAAACATTTGAAAACGGACCATTTTCCACATTTCTGAAGCATGACGTAATGGGGGGGTGTTATCTCTTTTGTCGAAAATCAGCCGTTTTTGCTCGAACATTAAATGCCTCCAAATGGTATTTAATTAACTTCCCGGGGTGAAGAAACCCTTTTTGAGAACTCAGAGTGAGTAAATTGGCCATTTCATGCATTTTAACCATTCCATAAATCTTGTGTTTTGGGCCCCTGGAAGCATGAAAATCACTTTAAACATGCTAATTTTAGCTCTAACACTGATGATCCACCTACAAATGTGAACTGACGTTCAAAAATAAAACATTTGAAAACGGACCATTTTCCATCATTTCTGAAGCATGACGTAATGGGGGGGTGTTATCTCTTTTGTCGAAAATCAGCCGTTTT